>NW_026266822.1:0-20314 GCF_025860055.1 Xyrauchen texanus | reverse complement strand
AATTCAAATGTCTCACCATCAAAAGTCATGGCACACGCATAATTTGCTATATGTTTACCATTATCACATCGTGTTTCAAAATCATAGAAAATGTAGCGATCTGTATATTCCTTGGGTATGGTAGGCTGTATGAAGCACTGGTGTAGGCCTTCGTGGCTTACATCATCCCTGCAATGTAAACATTTATCATTTGGACAGTTATGAGGTTTGGGGTTTTTGGCTGTATGGTAACATTTACTGCATTTACGACAATATTTTGTAGTATCGCAAGGAGATCTACCACAATCATCGATCCGTAGGGGGTACTATTTTATGAGCATTAAAACAGTATCTAGATCTGCAATAACGCATAAACAGTCTTGACAGTGTATTATGCTTTTAGGCTGTTTGTAGCACTCACTATCGTTGCAAACAGAGCACACATATTTACAATCATGATTCTGTCTGCTCAGTATAACCTGTGTAACAGAAATCACACACATATGCAGACCCTATAAAGGCTTTCAGATTCTTTATCATGTAATAATGAGAATCATGAATGTAAAGATATGCTGTTTTGGTGTGTGGCTCATCTGAAGTTTTATATTTTTCCAACTTTCCATCGGTTGACCTGTAAAAGACAACAATTTTTATGTCTAATGCACGTTCAAATTTTGCAATGTCTCCTAGACCTATTTTATCCGAGGTGTGAAACCGCCAGCACTCTGAATGGATTCACCCCGTCTTTCCTAAGTTGTCATGGGAAATCTGAGGGTCGAGAAAATATGCTAGACATAATGAAAAACACAGGTTGTTTGACGTATTGACAGGACAGAATAAATGCATTCTTTTTCTTCTAATCACGTCATCATGTGCTATATCAACTAGCCTCCTCACGAGCACCACCGTTCCTACTTCTGGCTATGGATGCGTGTAACTGCAAACTGTCGATCGGCCATCACTTTCGCATTGCTCTGCATAATTTTTTCAAATTGTTCAACAAAAATGCGTTAGTTATAGCCATTGCTAGGTGATAATACACAGTTTACATCAGATTTCAGACTGGGGCCTCTCAGTGAAATATTAATAAAACTGGATTCACCGCCCATCTGTCTGGAAAATGACACCATCTCTGACAATGCATTGTGCACAGATGTACTGTATTCAGCAAGGTCTGTAGATATTAAATCCCTTAAATTTAGAGCCCTGTGTATCTCTATGCCATTGAAACGCGGTCTTGGTACAATTGTGAAATCATTTACAACACCTCCGTTTCTAACCAATGTTTCAATATTATTCTGACTTAAACCTACATGGGGGTCATTAGGTGTCTGATGAAATATTGCTTACACCACCAGTCTGTACTGCATCAACAATCAGGTCATCCTCATTATTACCATCCTCGTGCTTTTTTATCATTGCTTCTAATCTTTCACAAAGGTTAGGTCGGTGAGACCCCAGTTTGTCATTATATTTTTGGATCATGTCTTCTAATCGTTTGCGTACTTTAGAGCATGAAGGGCCTGATATTAATGAGGATGAACTGTGTGATGATGGTTCTAGTGACTGATTTAACATTTCACATTCTTTATTGCCATTAGAATAATTTAGACATCTTCTCTGTGTTTGAAGAATAACCTCTAATCTAGCATTTAAATCCAAATAGGCAGGACCTAAAACATCTATCTGTTGATCGATTATGCTTTGTAGCTGTTCAATATTTGACAAATGATCGTATCTAGTCCTTGCAGAAGGATTTTGTTCAAAGTCTGGTTGACAATCATGCAATTCATCGTCTGAATGTGTTCTTTTACTCGTCATATTGAAATCTTTTTTCAATACAGTTTTATTTTCCACTGATTATACACATACACCAACTACAAAAAAGCACAGGTCACCTAAATAATACAAAACAACAACACCCTTTTAACACAAATCAATCATAAACACAATTATACACATACCAGCTACAAAAAGCACAGGTCACCTAAATAATACAAAACAAAACACCCTTTTAACACAAATCAATCATAAACACAATTAGTTATTTTATATGTTCTATGACAGTGTTATTGATGTTAGTCAATATATTTACCATGAGCTGGCTTTCTCGGAATCCGTCCTGGAGAATCTTTTCAATTTTATTCAACATCTCGCGATTGGCACCAACTCGATCGAGAATAAGCCGTATAAGACTTCCTTGTTCTTCTGAGTTTGTACAATCCGATACAGCATCAATAAACGAAATCACACCCCCCGCATCGTTTAGCAGCACCTCCTCCTCTGACACCACAGGCCCGCAGTGTGATGAGACAGCAATATCGGTGTTGTCTGGAAGTATGGGTTGGTTAAGAGCGTCCCACTCCCTCACGAACGCATCATTATCGAAGATTGCTGTGGGGTCTTCGTCAATTTGCAAACTGGTAGCGTACAAATCTATATAAAGAATGAGAATATGTGTATTAGCAAGGGGTTACCATTTTTAATGATGTTAGTGTGAATCGTACTCACCAACTGATTCGTTTAACACAGAAGGTATTTGGCGTGGCGTTGTTTGATCGCTTCTCCTTTCTCCTGATGAAGACCCATGTTTTTTTCTCCAAAATAGTGTCTTGCACCGTTTCCAGCTGGGGTACAACATGTAATCGAGGGCTTAGTGAAATCCTCGGAATTGGACTAACGGGTTTGTTACGTCTCCGTGAACTGAGTGACAGTGATGTCTTCGGTTTGGGTGTAGCAAACCCGGTTGTGAACAACGTTGACAAGTCAGCGTTTGAAATATCTACAAACACCGAAAATACATTTTTGTTTTATCAATATTGCATAATCAAAATAGAACACAAATAATGTATACATACCTTGCAGTACACATCTGTTGACAGATTTGCTCTGACCCGTTGTTTCATTAATTAACGGTTCAGTCACTGAAAAATAAATAGAAAATATTCACATCAGTACTAAGCAATTCTAATATATAAATACATAAAAATGATCTTTATGTAAACTTACGCAGTTGATCGATGCGATCCAGGTTTTCATAATCGTTGATAGGGGCTGAATTACGTACAAATAAAAATGATTTAAACGCCTGTTAAAAATCAAGGTACCAAAATGTAAAACATCAATATTTAAAAAATCACATACTTCTGAAAATAAACGGCATTTTAAAGTGCAATCACCCGTGTTCTACAGATGCGTCCGTCTGGTTCAGCTGTAAATGATGACCACACACACTTAAAGTCTGTTTAAATAAGCTGAGTTCTCCCCCATAAGAAGACCTTCACTCACTCACTGCCAGAGGGAGGGGTTGGGAAGGGGAGGGTAATGGGGGGGACAGGAATTAAAAGTTCAAAGGTACTGCAATTAAGTCATAAAGCATAGGCCATATATAATTTTTTGTCACAAAGTTTCACAATCACACCACAGCTATCTGGCGCCATCTTCTGTTTAAATCTGGGTTCATGAAGCATCGCGACAAACTCAAAATGACCTTTATAAAAGTTTAAAACACATTTTATTCATGTCTCTTTTATATAATTCTCAACAGAAAAATACACTTCCCTTAGACAACAATTGATCTCATTTTGTTTTCATACATTTAAGCGACCGCACATCTTGATTTAACTCAGCTGGCTGTTTTTATTATAATATTATTGAATGTAGGCCTATTAGCTTGTTTTTAGTAGGCGGTTCTTGCGTGAAGAAAGGACCCATTAATTTACAATATTAATATGTTTAGTTAAAATCTCTTTTAGAACTGAATAATGCAACATTGGGACGTTTGATAGTTTAATCTGTGCCTGAATCATTTAAAAGGACTGCCGATAGACTATACCAAAACCCCGTTGTGAAAAATTAAGAGATCAAAGATTTAAATTGACACTTGAAATCTTGGCGTACCTTATCACTACAATACCCCATGAGCGTAGATCCAATTAACAACCCTAAGGTCTGGTCAAAATACAAATTTAATTAACCCCCAGTCATTTCATCGTCTTTATGTCTGAGTAATAAAAGAAATTATCAGTACACATCCCGCCACAAAACATCTGTCGATCGTCAGCCTTTATGTCTGAATCATAAAATGAATTACCCGCTGCATGAAGCGAGACCCCGCTGCTCAGCGCCTTAAAGTCTGGATCAAAAAACGCGTTATCAATTTGGATAATCTCGTGAAATAATTTTGATTGGAAAAATGCAATACAACACGTGTTAAAGTTACAATTTATAATGCATACTATTTCAATGAAAACTCATACTATTTGGTTTAAAATACGTTTTAGTCTCTGGTAAAAATAAATAACCCTTGTTAATCGTTTATTCATTATTTTAAAGTGTCCGTCTAAATGAGTTTGCTCTGCCAGTATCGTCTGTTTGCGTAAAATAAACTAATATCATTCAATATCCACTGTTTTAGAATCTCATGGTTAAAAATAAAAAAATTAAAAAATGTAACAAACTTTTGTATTAAAGATATTTAAGTCAGAATTAGTTTTTAGTAGGCAGTTCTTGGCGTGAAGAAAGGGCGCATTAATTTACAATATTAATATGTTTAGTTAAAAGTTCTTTTAGAATTGAATAATGCAACATTGGGGCATTTGATAGTTTAATCTGTGGCTGAATCATTTAAAAGGACTGCCGATAGACTATACCAAAACCCCAGTTGTGAAATATCCAGAGATCAAAGCTTTAAATTGACACTTCGAAATCTTGGCGCGTCTTCACCCCCATGAACACAGATCCAATTAACAACCCTAAGGTCTGGTCAAAATACAAATTTAATTAACCCCCAGTCATTTCGTTGCCTTTATTTCTGAATCATAAAATGAATTACCCCGCCGCATGAAAGCGAGACCCCCGCTGCTCAGCGCCTTAAAGGCTGGATCAAAAAACGCGTTATCAATTTGGATAATCTCGTGAAATAATTTTGATTGGAAAAATGCAATACAACACGTGTTAAAGTTACAATTTATAATGCATACTATTTCAACGCCAGTATTGTGTTTGCCAATCTGAACATTTGGTTTAAAATACTTTTTAGTCTCTGGTAAAAATAAATAACCCTTGTTAATCGTTTATTCATTATTTTAAAGTGTCCGTCTAAATGAGTTTGCTCTGCCAGTATCGTCTGTTTCAGTAAAATAAACTAATATCATTCAATATCCACTGTTTTAGAATCTCATGGTTAAAAAATAAAAAATAAAAAATGTAACAAACTTTTGTATTAAAGATATTTCGTTAGAATTCTATATAAAATAAACCTGTTTACCAAAATACTGTATTTTCTAGTGAATGTTGTTAAAGTTTTTATAATTTTCGAGTGCTTTTGTTGTATTTGCCAACTTGATACGTTTTTGTTTTAAAACAAAATGTCAAAGTTTTCGTTAAATACATTTAAACCTTTAAATAATACTTTATAACACACAAACACTACCTAAGATTAGGAGGAGTTAAGCCCCACCCCTGCGGAGGGGGCTTGTCAACTGATCTTACGCCATTGTCATTTTGGACGAGATCGTGAAAGGACTTTAAACGGAGTTGTGTAAGATTTCTGTCTTATATAGTTAAAATTATATATTATGTTTTTAGAAAATGTATCCTGTTTGCTAGGTTAATGTTAAACATCGTCTTACTTACATCACTTATCAGCTGAATGAGTTCATGAAAAGGATTTTAAACGGTAGATTTTGTGCTGCATTTTACAATTTATGCTATTTAAAATGCTCTTTGTTGAAATACAATTTTTAAATACATTTTATGTTTTTGTTCAGCATCTTTAAAGTGACATTGCTAGAGATGTGTTAGACAACGTAATGTTTAAAAACACATTTTCTTCTCTTTGTCAAAAGTTTAAAAAACAAAACAGTTTTTTCACCAAGCATTAAACCCCAATAAAGACATAATTTAAACACATTTTAAACGTAATACTACTTTTTTGTCATCTCAGTTTTCCATTAATGATTAATAAACTTTCTACTCTTTTAAATACACCGATGGGGGTATCAGAACAGACACGTCATATCACAGCATGTACAACTGCCGGAGGGAGGGGAGGGGGCGGAGAGAAAGGTCAAATGTACAGCAATTAAACCATAAATCAGGGCCATAAATCATTTTTTGTCAAAACGTATATAATACTTACTACTAATAAGTATGTGAGATTACAATAGTGATACTTTGCAAGCACCACTAATAATAAGTATGGCGAATAACAATAGTGATGCCTTGCCTTTGGCAAGCACCACTAAAAATAACAAGTATGTGAGATTACAATAGTGATGCTTTGCAAGCACCACTAACTAGATAGGTACATTTCCTGAAGAAAATGTGAGTGGTGCTTGCCGTGGCAAAACTTGTCAAATAGCATTTTATAACTTGAAAAGAACAAAAATTATGGTCATAAATAAATCAACCCAGAAGTCTGTATGATTTTCTGGTGCAGAAATATGTGATTTGTTACTCGGTTGCTAGGGTAAGGCCATGTGGTTGCTATGCAGTTACCAAGGTAATACAATACATGGCTCCTTTCCATCCTGAGTGAAATAAGTCAACCCGGAAGTCTCTACTATTTTCAGGTGCAGAGATATGTGATTTGTTACTCGTTTGCTAGGGTAACCCCATCTGGTTGCTAGGCAGTTACCATAATGATACTAATCAAGTCTCCTTGCCATCCTGATTGAAATAAGTCAACCCGGAAGTCTCTGCTTTTTTCTAATGCAGAGATATGTGATTTGTTACTCGGTTGCTAGGGTAACCCCATGTGGTTGCTAGGCAGTTACCATAGTGATATTTATCAAGTCTCCTTGCCATCCTGATTGAAATAAATCAACCCAGAAGTCTCTCTGATTTTCTGGTGCAGAGATATAGTTATTGCTAAACGGTTGTTAGGGTACTCTTTGTAGTTTCTAGGGAGTGGCTTGGCAGCTGCCAATCATGAAACTCCAAAGGCTGCTTCTCAGTATGAATGACATAAACCAACTCCCATGCCTCTGTGACATTGAGAATGGAAGATATCCCTCTATGGATTTTGGTTGCTAAGGTGCTCGACAATGGTTGCTAGGGAGGGGCTAGGAAGTGTTGAGGTGATTTATGATTGGCTGTTTGCTGGCTGTTTGCTGCCCCGAGTCAAACGAGTCCACCCTTGTGTTTCTATGACACTTCTATCCGGAGATATCCCTTTGATATCTGTCATTAGAAGTCATTTCATGGGCCGTCCTACCCCATTGTAAGTCAATGGGGCAACTTTGGGCAGCTCCTGCCCCCCAGGGGTGCAACTTTTACCCCATATTGAGGTATGCTCTTACAGAGCCTGCCAGCCTCTTCAAATGTGGCAAATCACACGTTTCTGCAAAATCCTCATTCGGAGCTGTGACTCGTCAAATTTTGTCGCAATGTTAAGTCTATGAGATTTTTTTGCCCCTGGGGCAAACACTGTACCCCCGATCACTTATAAAAGTCATAGCACACGTGTCCTCAATAGGCCGTTCGATTTGACACCTCATTCGTGGGTCTACGCCAAACGGTGAGGGACGAGTTAGGTGCTGAAGTTTTGTACGGAGGAAGAAGAAGAAGAAGAAGAAGAAAAACTGGAATGCACATTTCCTGAAGAAAATGTGAGTGGTGCTTGCCCTGGCAAAACTCATCAAATAGCATTTTATAACTGCTGAGATATGTGTTTTTTTACTCGGTTGCTAGGGTACCCCCATCAGGTTGCTAGGCAGTTACCATAGTGATATTTATTGTCTCCTTGCTATAGTGAGTAAAATCAGTCAACCCGGAAGTGTCTACGATGTTCTGATCCAGAGATATGTGATTTGTTACTTGGTTGCTAGGGTAACCCCTCCTTGTTGCTAGGCAGTTACCATAGTGATTCTAATCAAGTGTCTTTGCCATCCTGATTGAAATAAACCAACCCAGAAGTCTCTAAGATTTTCTGATGCAGAGATACGTGATTTGTTACTCGGTTGCTAGGGTAACCCCATCTGGTTGCTAGGCAGTTACAATAGTGATACTTATCAAGTCACCTTGCCATCCTGATTAAAATAAATCAACCCAGAAGTCTCTTAGATTTTCTGGTGCAGAGATATGTGATTTGTTACTCGGTTGCTAGGGTACCCCGATCTGGTTGCTAGGCAGTTACCATAGTGATACTAATCAAGTCTCCTTGCCATCCTGATTAAAATAAATCAACCCAGAAGTCTCTTCGATTTTCTGGTGCAGAGATATGTGATTTGTTACTCGGTTGCTAGGGTAACCCCATGTGGTTGCTAGGCTGTTACCATAGTGATACTTATCAAGTGTCCTTGCCATCCTGATTGAAATAAACCAACCCAGAAGTCTCTACATTTTTCTGATGCAGAGATATGTGATTTGTTACTTGTTGCTAGGGTAACCCCATCTGGTTGCTAGGCAGTTACCATAGTGATACTTATCAAGTCTCCTAGCCATCCGGATTGAAATGAATCAACCCAGAAGTCTCTACGATTTTCTGGTGCAGAGATATGTGATTTGTTACTTGGTTGCTAGGGTACCCCCATCTGGTTGCTAGACAGTTACCATAGTGATACTTATCAAGTGTCCTTGCCATCCTGATTGAAATAAATCAACCCAGAAGTCTCTTCGATTTTCTGGTGCAGAGATATGTGATTTGTTACGCGGTTGCTAGGGTAACCCCATGTGGTTGCTAGGCAGTTACCATAGTGATACTTATCAAGTGTCCTTGCCATCCTGATTGAAATAAACCAACCCAGAAGTCTCTACGTTTTTCTGATGCAGAGATATGTGATTTGTTACTCGGTTGCTAGGGTAACCCCATCAGGTTGCTAGGCAGTTACCATAGTGATACTTATCAAGTCTCCTAGCCATCTGGATTGAAATGAATCAACCCAGAAGTCTCTACGATTTTCTGGTGCAGAGATATGTGATTTGTTACCCGGTTGCTAGGGTACCCCCATCTGGTTGCTAGACAGTTACCATAGTGATACTTATCAAGTGTCCTTGCCATCCTGATTGAAATAAATCAACCCAGAAGTCTCTTCGATTTTCTGGTGCAGAGATATGTGATTTGTTACCCGGTTGCTAGGGTAACCCCATGTGGTTGCTAGGCAGTTACCATAGTGATACTTATCAAGTGTCCTTGCCATCCTGATTGAAATAAGTCAACCTGGAAGTCTTTACGTTTTTCTGATGCAGAGATATGTGATTTGTTACTCTGTTGCTAGGGTAACCCCATCTGGTTGCTAGGCAGTTACCATAGTGATACTTATGAAGTCTCCTTGCCATCCTGATTGAAATAAATCAACCCAGAAGTCTCTCTGATTTTCTGGTGAAGAGATATAGTTATTGCTAAACGGTTGCTAGGGTACTCTGTTTAGTTGCTAGGGAGTGGCTTGGCAGCTGCCAATCATGAAACTCCAAAGGCTGCTTACAAGTATGAATGATATAAACCAACTCCCATGCCTCTGTGACATTCAGAATGGAAGATATCCCTCTATGGATTTTGGTTGATAAGTTGCTCGACAATGGTTGCTAGGGAGGGGCTAGGAAGTGTTGAGGTGATTCATGATTGGCTGTTTGCTGGCCCGAGTCAAACGAGACCACCCTTGTGTTTCTATGACAGTTCTATCTGGAGATATCCCTTTGATATCTTTCATTAGAAGTCTATGGGACTTGTTGCTAAGGTGCTTTAAATGGTTGCTAGGGCGTGGCTTGATAGCTTCACAATGATCCTGAGAGACTGATTGGTCATCTGAGTAAAATGAGCCCGCCCCCTTGTCTCTATGACACTGTGATCCAGAGCTATGTTCAATACAAAATCCCTATGCATTTCATTTCATGGGCCGTCCTACACCATTGTAAGTCAATGGGGCAAATTTGGGCAGCTCCTGCCCCCCACGGGTGCAACTTTTACCCCATATTGAGGTATGCTCTTACAGAGCCTGCCAGCCTCTTCAAATGTGGCAAATGACACGTTTCTGCGAAATTCTCGCTCGGAGCTGTGACTCGTCAAAGTTTGTCGCAATGTTAAGTCTATGGGATTTTTTGGTCGCTTTTTTGCCCCTGGGGCAAATACCATACCCCCGATCGCTTATAAAAGTCATAGCACACCTCTGCTCAATAGGCCGCATAATTTGACGCCTCACTCAGGGGTGTGTGACAAAAGCTGCGGGACAATTTACGCGCCGCACTTTTGTGTGGAAGAATAATTATTATTATAACTAGATGGGTACATTTCCTGAAGAAAATGTGAGTGGTGTGTGCCGTGGCGAAACTCGTCAAACAGCATGGTGTAACTCGAAAAGAACAAAAATCATGGTCGTAAATAAATCAACCCGGAAGTCTGTACGATTTTCTGGTGCAGAAATATGTGATTTGTTACTCGGTTGCTAGGGTAAGCCCGTGTAGTTGCTATGCAGTTACCAAGGTAATACAATACGCGGCTTCTTTCCATCCCGAGCGAAATAAGTCAACCCGGAAGTCTCTACATTTTTCCGATGCAGAGATATGTGATTTGTTACTCTGTTGCTAGGGTAACCCCATGTGGTTGCTAGGCAGTTACCGTAGTGATACTTATGAAGTGTCCTTGCCATCCTGATTGGAATAAATCAACCCAGAAGTCTCTCTGATTTTCTGGTGCAGAGATATAGTTGTAGCTAAACGGTTGCTAGGGTTCTCTGTTTAGTTGCTAGGGAGTGGCTTGGCAGCTGCCAATCATGAAACTTCAAAGGCTGCTTGTCAGTATGAGTGATATAAACCAACTCCCATGCCTCTGTGACATTCAGAATGGAAGATATCCCTCTATGGATTTTGGTTGCTAAGGTGCTCGAAAATGGTTGCTAGGGAGGGGCTAGGAAGTGTTGAGGTGATTCATGATTGGCTGTTTGCTGTCCCGAGTCAATCGAGACCACCCTTGTGTTTCTATGACACTTCTATCCGGAGATATCCCTTTGATCTGTTTCAATAGAAGTCTATGGGACTTGTTGCTAAGGTGCTCTAAATGGTTGCTAGGGCGTGGCTTGATAGCTTCACAATGATCCTGAGAGACTGATTGGTCGTCTGAGTAAAATGAGCCCGCCCCCTCATCTCTATGACACTGTGATCCAGAGCTATGTTGAATACAAAATCCCTATGCCATTTCATTTCATAGGCCGTCCTACACCATTATAAGTCAATTGGTGCATTTTTGGGCAGCTCCTGCCCCCCAGGGGTGCAAATTTTACCCCATATTGAGGTGTGCTCTTACAGAGCCTGCCAGCCTCTTCAAATGTGGCAAATCACACGTTTCTGTGAAATCCTCGATCGGAGCTGTGACGCGTCAAAGTTTGTTGCAATGTTAAGTCTATGGGATTTTTCGGCCGCTTTTTTGCCCCTGGGGCAAATACCATACCCCCGATCGCTTATAAAAGTCATAGCACACGTGTCATCAATAGGCCATTCGATTTGACACCTCATTCGTGGGTCTACGCCAAACAGTGCAGGACGAGTTAGGTGCCGAAGTTTTGTACGGAGATATAAAAATAAAAAAAAAAATAAAAATAATAAGTATGTGAGATTACAATAGTGATGCTTTGCAAGCACCACTAACTAGATGGGTACATTTCCTGAAGAAAATGTGAGTGGTGCTTGCCGTGGCGAAACTCGTCAAACAGCATGCTGTAACTCGAAAAGAACAAAAATCACGGTCGTAAATATATCAACCCTGAATTCTGTACGATTTTCTGGTGCAGAAATATGTGATTTGTTACTCGGTTGCTAGGGTAAGCTCGTGTGGTTGCTATGCAGTTACCAAGGTAATACAATACGTGGCTCCTTTCCATCCCGAGCGAAATAAGTCAACCCGGAAGTCTCTACGTTTTTCCGATGCAGAGATATGTGATTTGTTACTCTGTTGCTAGGGTAACCCCATGTGGTTGATAGGCAGTTACCGTAGTGATACTTATGAAGTGTCCTTGCCATCCTGATTGGAATAAATCAACCCAGAAGTCTCTCTGATTTTCTGGTGCAGAGATATAGTTGTAGCTAAACGGTTGCTAGGGTACTCTGTGTAGTTGCTAGGGAGTGGCTTGGCAGCTGCCAATCGTGAAACTTCAAAGGCTGCTTGTCAGTATGAGTGATATAAACCAACTCCCATGCCTCTGTGACATTCAGAATCGAAGATATGCCTCTATGGATTTTGGTTGCTAAGGTGCTCGACAATGGTTGCCAGGGAGGGGCTAGGAAGTGTTGAGGTGATTCATGATTGGCTGTTTGCTGCCCCGAGTCAAACGAGACCACCCTTGTGTTTCTATGACGCTTCTATCCGGAGATATCCCTTTGATGTCTTTCATTAGAAGTCTATGGGACTTGTTGCTAAGGTGCTTTAAATTGTTGTTAGGGCGTGGCTTGATAGCTTCACAATGATCCCGAGAGACTGATTGGTCGTCTGAGTAAAATGAACCCACCCCTTGTCTCTACGACACTGTGATCCAGAGCTATGTTCAATACAAAATCCCTATTTCATGGTCCGGCCCTAAACCATTGTAAGTCAATGGGGGCAACTTTGGGCTGCTCCTGCCCCCAGGGGTGCAACTTTTACCCCATATTGAGGCATGCTCTTACAGAGCCTGCCAGCCTCTTCAAATGTAGCAAATCACACGCTTCTGCGAAATCCTCGCTCGGAGCTGTGATGCGTCAAAGTTTCTCGCAATGTTAAGTCTATGGGATTTTGCGGCGCTTTTTTGCCCCTGGGGCAAATACCGTACTCCGATCAGCTACAAAAGTCATAGCACACGTGTCCTCAATAGGCCGTTCGATTTGATACCTCATTCGTGGGTCTACGCCAAACGGTGCGGGACGAGTTAGGTGCCGAACTTTTCTACGGAGATATAAAAATAAAAATAAAAATAAAAATAAAAATAATAAGTATGTGAGATTACAATAGTGATGCTTTTTAAGCACCACTAACTAGAATGTACATTTCCTGAAGAAAATGTGAGTGGTGCTTGCCGTGGCAAAACTCGTCAAATAGCATTTTATAACTGCTGAGATATGTTTTTTTTACTCGGTTGCTAGGGTACCCCCATCTGGTTGCTAGGCAGTTTCCATAGTGATATTTATCAAGTCTCCTTGCTATCCTGAGTAAAATCAGTCAACCAGGAAGTCTCTACGATGTTCTGATCCAGAGATATGTGATTTGTTATTTGGTTGCTAGGGTAACCCCTCCTTGTTGCTAGGCAGTTACCATAGTGATTCCAATCAAGTGTCTTTGCCATCCTGATTGAAATAAACCAACCCAGAAGTCTGTACGATTTTCTGGTGCAGAAATATGTGATTTGTTACTCGGTTGCTAGGGTAACCCCATCTGGTTGCTAGGCAGTTAACATAGTGATAGTAATGAAGTCTCCTTGCCATCCTGAGTTAAATAAGTCAACCCGGAATTCTCTACGTTTTTCTGATGCAGAGATATGTGATTTGTTACTCTGTTGCTAGGGTAACCCCATGTGGTTGCTAGGCAGTTACTATAGTGATACTTATCAAGTCTCCTTGCCATCTTGATTTAAATAAATCAACCCAGAAGTCTCTCTGATTTTCTGGTGCAGAGATATAGTTATTGCTAAACGGTTGCTAGGGTACTCTGTTTAGTTGCTAGGGAGTGGCTTGGCAGCTGCCAATCATGAAACTCCAAAGGCTGCTTGTCAGTATGAATGATATAAACCAACTCCCATGCCTCTGTGACATTCAGAATGGAAGATATCCCTCTATGGATTTTGGTTGCTAAGGTGCTCGAAAAAGGTTTCTAGGGAGGGGCTAGGAAGTGTTGAGGTGATTCATGATTGGCTGTTTGTTGTACCGATTAAAACGAGACCACCCTTGTGTTTCTATGACACTTCTATCCCTTTGATGTCTTTCATTAGAAGTCTATAGGACTTGTTGCTAAGGTGCCTTAAATTGTTGCTAGGGCGTGGCTTGATAGCTTCACAATGATCCCGAGAGACTGATTGGTCGTCTGAGTGAAATGAGCCCGCCCCCTTGTCTCTATGACACTGTGATCCAGAGCTATGTTCAATACAATATCCCTATGCAATGTCATTTCATGGGCCGTCCTACACCATTGTAAGTCAATGGGGCAACTTTGGGCAGCTCCTGCCCCCCAGGGGTGCAACTTTTACCCCATATTGAGGTATGCTCTTAAAGAGCCTACCAGCCTCTTCAAATGTGGCAAATCACACGTTTCTGCGAAATTCTCGCTCAGAGCTGTGACTCGTCAAATTTTGTCGCAATGTTAAGTCTATGGGATTTTTTCGGCCGCTTTTTTGCCCCTGGGGCAAATACCGTACTCGATACGCTATAAAAGTCATTCCACACCTCTCCTCAATAGGCCACATAATTTGACGCCTCACTCAGGGGTGTGTGACAAAAGCTGCGGGACAAGTTACGCGCCGAACTTTTGTGTGGAAGAATAATAATTATTATTATTATAATAATAATAACTAGATAGGTACATTTCCTGAAGAAAATGTGAGTGGTGCTTGCCGTGGCAAAACTCGTCAAACAGCATGTTGTAACTTGAAAAGAACAAAAATTATGTTCATAAATAAATCAACCCAGAAGTCTGTACGATTTTCTGGTGCAGAAATATGTGATTTGTTACTCGGTTGCTAGGGTAAGCCCATGCGGTTGCTATGCAGTTACCAAGGTAATACAATACATGGCTTCTTTCCATCCTGAGTGAAATAAGTCAACCCGAAGTCTGTAGTGTGTTCTGGTGCAGAGATATGTGATTTGTTGCTCGGTTGCTAGGGTAACCCCATCTGGTTGCTAGGCAGTTACCATAGTGATACTAATGAAGTCTCCTTGCCATCCTGGTTGAAATAAATCAACCCAGTAGTCTGTACTGATTTTCTGGTGCAGAAATATGTTATTTGTTACTCGGTTGCTAGGGTACTCTGTTTAGTTGCTAGAGAGTGGCTTGGCAGCTGCCAATCATGAATCTCCAAAGGCTGCTTGTCAGTATGAATGACATAAACCAACTCCCATGCCTCTGTGACATTCAGAATGGAAGATATCCCTCTATGGATTTTGGTTGCTAAGGTGCTCGACAATGGTTGCTAGGGAGGGGCTAGGAAGTGTTGAGGTGATTCATGATTGGCTGTTTGCTGCTCCGAGTCAAACGAGACCACCCTTGTGTTTCTATGACACTTCTATCCGGAGATATCCCTTTGATGTCTTTCGTTAGAAGTCTATGGGACTTGTTGCTAAGGTGATTTAAATTGTTGCTAGGGCGTGGCTTGATAGCTTCACAATGATCCCGAGAGACTGATTGGTCGTCTGAGTAAAATGAGCCCGCCCTCTTGTCTCTATGACACTGTGATCTAGAGCTATGTTCAGTCCAAAATCCCTATGCAATTTCATTTCATGGGCCGTCCTACACCATTGTAAGTCAGTGGGGGCAATTTTGGGCAGCTCTTGCCCCCCAGGGGTGAAACGTTTACCACATATTGAGGTATGCTCTTACAGAGCCTGCCAGCCTCTTCAAAAGTGGCAAATCACATGTTTCTGCGAAATCCTCGCTCGGAGCTGTGACGCGTCAAAATTTGTCGCAATGTTAAGTCTATGGGATTTTTCGGCCGCTTTTTTGCCCCTGGGGCAAACACCGTACTCCGATCAGCTTATAAAAGTCATAGCACACGTGTCCTCAATAGGTCGTTCGATTTGACACCTCATTCGTGGGTCTACGCCAAACGGTGCGGGACGAGTTAGGTGCCGAAGTTTTGTCATCGGAGATATAATAATAACTAGATAGGTACATTTCCTGAAGAAAATGTGAGTGGTGCTTGCCGTGGCAAAACTCGATCAAATAGCCTGCTTGAAAAGAACAGAAATTGTGGTCATAAATAAATCAACCCAGAAGTCTGTATAATGTTCTGGTGCAGAAATATGTGATTTGTTAGTAGGTTGCTAGGGTAACCCCATGTGGTTGCTAGGCAGTTACCATAGTGATACTAATCAAGTGTCCTTGCCATCCTGATTGAAATAAGTCAAACCGGAAGTCTGTATGTTTTTGTGATGCAGAGATATGTGATTTGTTACTCGGTTGCTAGGGTAAGCCCATCTGGTTGCTAGGCAGTTACCATAGTGATACTAATGAAGTCTCCTTTCCATCCTGATTGAAATAAGTCAACCCGGAAGTCTGTACGCTTTTCTGATGCAGAGATATGTGATTTGTTACTCGGTTGCTAGGGTAACCCCATCTGGTTGCTAGGCAGTTACCATAGTGATACTAATCAAGTGTCCTTGCCATCCTGATTGAAATAAATCAACCCAGAAGTCTCTCTGATTTTCTGGTGCAGAGATATAGTTACTGCTAAACGGTTGCTAGGGTACTCTGTTTAGTTGCTAGGAGTGGCTTGGCAGCTGCCAATCATGAATCTCCAAAGGCTGCTTGTCAGTATGAATGATATAAACCAACTCCCATGCCTCTGTGACATTCAGAATGGAAGATATCCCTCTATGGATTTTGGTTGTTAAGGTGCTCGACAATGGTTGCTAGGGAGGGGCTAGGAAGTGTTGATTTGATGCATGATTGGCTGTTTGCTGTCCCGAGTAAAAGCGAGACCACCCTTGTGTTTCTATGACACTTCTATCCGGAGATATCCCTTTGATCTGTTTCAATAGAAGTCTATGGGACTTGTTGCTAAGGTGCTCTTAATGGTTGCTAGGGCGTGGCTTGATAGCTTCACAATGATCCTGAGAGACTGATTGGTCGTCTGAGTAAAATGAGCCCACCCCTCGTCTCTATGACACTGTGATCCAGAGCTATGTTCAATACAAATCCCTATGCCTTTTCATTTCAGGGGCCGTCCTACACCATTATAAGTCAATTGGGGCATTTTTGGGCAGCTCCTGCCCCCAGGGGTGCAGCTTTTACCCCATATTCAGGTATGCTCTTACAGAGCCTGCCAGCCTCTTCAAATGTGGCAAATCACACGTTTCTACTGAAATCCTCGCTTGGAGCTGTGGACGTCAAAGTTTGTCTTAATGTTAAGTCTATGGGATTTTTCGGCTGCTTTTTTGCCCCTGGGGCAAGTACCGTACTCCGATCAGCTTATAAAAGTCATAGCACACGTGTCCTCAATAGGTCGTTCGATTTGACACCTCATTCGTGGGTCTACGCCAAACGGTCGTGGGACGAGTTAGGTGCCGAAGTTTTGTTAAGAGATATAAAAAATAAGAAAAATAAAAATAATAAGTATGTGAGATTACAATAGTGATGCTTTGCAAGCACCACTAATAAGAAAAATAAGTATGTGAGATTACAATAGTGATGCTTTGCAAGCACCACTAATAATAATAAATATGGCGAATAACAATAGTGATGCCTTGCGTTTGGCAAGCACCACTAATAAGTATGTGAGATTACAATAGTGATGCTTTGCAAGCACCACTAATAAAAATAAAAATAAAAATAATAAGTATGTGAGATTACAATAGTGATGCTTTGCAAGCACCACTAATAATAATAACTAGAATGTACATTTCCTGAAGAAAATGTGAGTGGTGCTTGCCGTGGCAAAACTCGTGAAACAGCATGTTATAACTTGAAAAGAGCAAAAATTATGGTCGTAAATAAATCAACCCAGAAGTCTGTACGATTTTCTGGTGCAGAAATATGTGATTTGTCGCTCGTTCGCTAAGGTAAGCCCGTGTGGTTGCTATGCAGTTACCAAGGTAATACAATACATGGCTCCTTTCCATCCAGAGTGAAATAAGTCAACCCGGAAGTCTGTAGTGTTTTCTGGTGCAGAGATATGTGATTTGTTGCTCGGTTGCTAGGGTAAGCCCATCTGGTTGCTAGGCAGTTACCATAGTGATACTAATGAAGTCTCCTTGCCATCCTGGTTGAAATAAATCAACCCAGAAGTCTGTACGATTTTCTGGTGCAGAAATATGTAATTTATTACTCGGTTGCTAGGGTAACCCCATCTGGTTGCTAGGCATTTACCATAGTGATAGTAATCAAGTCTCCTTGCCATCCTGAGTGAAATAAATCAACCCAGAAGTCTGTACTATTTTGTGGTGCAGAGATATGTGATTTGTTACTCGGTTGCTAGGGTAACCCCATCTGGTTGCTAGGCAGTTACCATAGTGATACTAACCAAGTCTCCTTTCCATCCTGAGTGAAAAAAGTCAACCCGGAAGTCTCTACTATTTTCTGGTGCAAAGATATGTGATTTGTTACTCAGTTGCTAGGGTAACCCCTCCTTGTTGCTAGGCAGTTACCATAGTGATTGTAATCAAGTGTCTTTGCCATCCTGATTGAAATAAATCAACCCAGAAGTCTGTACTATTTTCTGGTGCAGTGATATGTGATTTGTTACTCGGTTGCTAGGGTAACCCCATCTGGTTGCTAGGAAGTTACCATAGTGATAGTAATGAAGTCTCCTTGCCATCCTGAGTGAAATAAGTCAACCCGGAAGTCTCTACAAATTTCTGGTACAAAGATATTTGATTTGTTACTCTGTTGCTAGGGTAAACCCATGTGGTTGCTAGGCAGTTACCATAGTGATACTTATCAAGTGTCCTTGCCATCCTGATTGAAATAAATCAACCCAGAAGTCTCTCTGATTTTCTGGTGCAGAGATATTTGATTTGTTACTCGGTTGCTAGGGTAACCCCATTTGGTTGCTAGGCAGTTACCATAGTGATACTAATTAAGTCTCCTTGCCATCCTGATTGAAATAAATCAACCCAGAAGTCTGTACTATTTTCTGGTGCAGAGATATGAGATTTGTTACTCGGTTGATAGGGTAACCCCATCTGGTTGCTAGGCAGTTACCATAGTGATAGTAATGAAGTGTCCTTGCCATCCTGATTGAAATAAATCAACCCAGAAGTCTGTACTATTTTCTGGTGCAAAGATATGTGATTTGTTACTCGGTTGCTAGGGTAACCCCATCTGGTTGCTAGGCAGTTGCCATAGTGATAGTAATGAAGTGTCCTTGCCATCCTGATTGAAATAAGTCAACCCGGAAGTCTGTACTATTTTCTGGTGTAGAGATATGAGATTTGTTACTCGGTTGCTAGGGTAAGCCCATGTGGTTGTTATGCAGTTACCAAGGTAATACAATAAATGGCTCCTTTCCATCCTGAGTGAAATAAGTCAACCCGGAAGTCTCTACGTGTTTCTGATGCAGAGATATGTGATTTGTTACTCGGTTGCTAGGGTAACCCCATATGGTTGCTAGGCAGTTACCATAATGATACTTCTGAAGTCTCCTTGCCATCCTGATTGAAATAAATCAACCCAGAAGTCTCTCTGATTTTCTGGTGCAGAGATATAGTTATTGCTAAACGGTTGTTAGGGTACTCTGTTTAGTTGCTAGGGAGTGGCTTGGCAGCTGCCAATATAAACCAACTACCATGCCTCTGTGACATTCAGAATGGAAGAATCCCTCTATGGTTTTTGGTTGCTAAGGTGCTCGACATTGGTTGTTAGGGAGGGGCTAGGAAGTGTTGAGGTGATTCATGATTGGCTGTTTGCTGTCCCGAGTCAAACGAGACCACCCTTGTGTTTCTATGACAATTCTATCCGGAGATATCCCTTTGATCTGTTTCAATAGAAGTCTATGGGACTTGTTGCTAAGGTGCTCTAAATGGTTGCTAGGGCGTGGCTTGATAGCTTCACAATGATCCTGAGAGACTTATTGGTCATCTGAGTAAAATGAGCCCGCCCCCTCCTCTCTATGACACTGTGATCCAGAGCTATGTTCAATACAATAGCCCTATGCCATTTCATTTCATGGGCCGTCCTACACCATTATAAGTCAATTGGGGCATTTTTGGGCAGCTCCTGCCCCCCAGGGGTGCAACTTTTACCCCATATTGAGGTATGCTCTTACAGAGCCTGCCAGCCTCTTCAAATGTGGCAAATCACACGTTTCTGCGAAATCCTCGATCGGAGCTGTGACGCGTCAAAGTTTGTCGCAATGTTAAGTCTATGGGATTTTTCGGCTGCTTTTTTGCCCCTGGGGCTATAGTATATTTTTCAATATTCTAGTATGTTTTTATATATCAAAATACTTATATGAGTTTCTAGGCCTTTGTGTGACCCAGGAGAGAGCATATGAGGTTACTAAAAGTGTTGATGCTGCAGAGAACACAAAGAATGGTATATAACCTTGAAAAACAGGTGTATTTCTGTTAATCAGTTATTATATGAATGGTGTCTTGTATTTTTGCAGCTGGTGTTTTGCTGTTTTTGTTAATTAGTAGTATTCTGACATATATCCTTGATGTATTTCCTTTATGCTGACACGTATCTCTAAAATATATGGTGTGTCTCATTAAAATACAGGAT
>NW_026266821.1:0-20336 GCF_025860055.1 Xyrauchen texanus | reverse complement strand
TCAGGCTACCCCCAGAAAGTATTTTTTTAAAGGGGAATATTAATGACACCTCATCAGTAGCAAGCCCCAGAATCTTCAGGTGTTTCAGCCTCTTCTTACTATACACCCTCCTCTGGGGAGGCCCGCCATAGGGGATCAGTCCCAGGCGTGTGTCACAATGTCCAATTACTACCCCTCTCTTCCAGAACCGCAATGTGTTTTTTTTGGGTCTGGCTCATCCCCTTATCTAAAGTTATTTCTACATACAACCCCCCCACCTCCCTTCTTACAACATCCATTTATCAAGACAGACATTTCTGGGAGACCCCCGGAGTACCAACCTATGCTGAATATATACTCCCCAAACACATTCCTCCATACACCATTGAAATTCCTCCTAAAAAAATTCTAAAAAAAATCTCTCCCCTCCAACCCTCTACACACCCGAAAACTAATGAAACCAGAAAAAACAAAATAGGTTGGTGTAATGCCGTGTTGTGCAAAAGTGTACTGTTGCAATGGTGGTGCTAATCACCAGTAAAAAAAGCTGCCCCCCATAAGTGCTTTGTCCTAGTTTACTCACGTGATTCTCAACCCAGCCAACCTGATCGTTAACACCGCAAGGTATCCACAGGCTGCCCGAGAAAAGATTGAGAAGGATCTCATCTCAAAGGCTATGACTGGCGGATGCCAAAGCATCAAGCTTCTACCAGAGATAATGCCCTAAGAGTTTATACAAACCAAACAGACATCATCCTTACCAAGACAACCAGAGGCTGCAGAAACTTCTAACTAAACCAACGGTTCATCCAACCATCCATTATGAGAACCTAAGTCATACCACCGTGGTGACTACCTGCTACCCACAATCCTCCATCCTAGTTTCCAAAAAAAACTTCTAACCGTCAACGTGGAGAATATTCCCAATACTCAACTGCCTCCACGTCATCTCCCTATCCCTACTCAAGGACTATAAAGAAGGGAAAAAAAGGGAAAAAAAAGGGAAAAAAAAACACCATGTCCCCCTCCCCTTTTGGTCTGACCCCTACTATCCACTAGGGACCCACCTGGGGAAGGCCTCCCAAGCCCCCCTCCTGGAAACGGGAAGGGGATTGTCACCCCAAAAAAAATTTTTTGGGAGAAAAAAGCAGGTCAGTCTCTAACAAGATTAGTTAGTTAACCCAGTTTAGGGGTGGGGCTACAGCTAACCCCTAGATATGGGGTTAATTTTAGGGGTGGAAGTAGGGGGTTTAGCTGGGCGGGGTCAGGTGCGGGGGCAGGGTTATGTGGTTGGGGTTAGGTATGGGGGCAGGGTTTAGTGGTTAGGGTTAGGGGCGGGGTTAGGTAGGAGGGCAGGGCTAAGTGGTTGGGGTTAGGTAGGGGGCAGGGTTAGGGTTAGGGTTAGGGTTTGGGGTTGGGGTTGGGGTTAGGGTTAGGTTGTTAGGGACAATGGCCCCCCCCATAACAGTCCCCCCAGACTGCTATAGTTTACTTAGGGGACTCGCAGAAAAGCACTGGCCGGCGCATGTTTCTGGTGGACCGATCGACCTTTGCCTAAATTACAAAAAAGGGGGAATCCCCTACCTAGGCCTGTTTGTGCCCCCCACATGGCCTTGAGACTTTCGGCCACTAGGGTTTTAGGAAAATCTTGATTCAAGAATCTCCTTTATTTTGCTTTTTGTTCCAAACAAGTTCCAGTCCTATGCCTATTTGTAAAACTTTTTAGATTCCTTCTATCGTCCTTCCTTGTTCTAAAGAGAAATTCCTGTCTGCGCCTATTTGTACCCCCCACATGGCCTTGAGACTTTTGGCTATTAGGTTCACTCTTTAGATTCTTCCTACATTAGGGTTAGGGTTTTTAGGGACAATGGCCCCCCCAACAGTCTCCCCAGACTGCTATAGATTATTAGGTTAAAACTTTTAGATTTCTTCTATCGTCCTTCCTTGTTCTAAAGAGAAATTCCTGTCTGCGCCTATTTGTTAGGGTTAGGGTTAGGGTTTGGGTTAGGGTTAGGGTTGGGGTTAGGGTTAGGGTTAGGGTTAGGGTTAGGGTTAGGTTGTTAGGGACAACGGCCCCCCCCATAACAGTCCCCCCAGACTGCTATAGTTTACTTAGGGGACTCGCAGAAAAGCACTGGCCGGCGCATGTTTCTGGTGGACCGATCGACCTTTGCCTAAATTACAAAAAAGGGGGAATCCCCTACCTAGGCCTGTTTGTGCCCCCCACATGGCCTTGAGACTTTCGGCCACTAGGGTTTTAGGAAAATCTTGATTCAAGAATCTCCTTTATTTTGCTTTTTGTTCCAAACAAGTTCCAGTCCTATGCCTATTTATAAAACTTTTTAGATTCCTTCTATCGTCCTTCCTTGTTCAAAAGAGAAATTCCTGTCTGCGCCTATTTGTACCCCCACATGGCCTGGAGACTTTTGGCTATTAGGTTCACTCTTTAGATTCTTCCTACATTAGGGTTAGGGTTTTTAGGGACAATGGCCCCCCAACAGTCTCCCCAGACTGCTATAGATTATTAGGTTAAAACTTTTAGATTTCTTCTATCGTCCTTCCTTGTTCTAAAGAGAAATTCCTGTCTGCGCCTATTTGTACCCCCCACATGGCCTGGAGACTTTTGGCTATTAGGTTAACTCTTTAGATTCTTCCTACATTAGGGTTAGGGTTTTTAGGGACAATGGCTCCCCAACAGTCTCCCCAGACTGCTATAGATTATTAGGTTAAAACTTTTAGATTTCTTCTATCGTCCTTGTTCTAAAGAGAAATTCCTGTCTGCGCCTATTTGTACCCCCCACATGGCCTGGAGACTTTTGGCTATTAGGTTAACTCTTTAGATTTTTCCTACATTAGGGTTGGGTTGTTAGGGACAATGGCCCCCCATAACAGTCTCCTCAGACTGCTATAGTTTATTAGGTTAAAACTCTATCGTCCTTCCTTGTTCTAAAGAGAAATTCCTGTCTGCACCTATTTGTACCCCCCACATGGCCTGGAGACTTTTGGCTATTAGGTTAACTCTTTAGATTTTTCCTACATTAGGATTGGGTTGTTAGGGACAATGGCTCCCCATAACAGTCTCCTCAGACTGCTATAGTTTATTAGGTTAAAACTTTTAGATTTCCTCTATCGTCCTTCCTTGTTCTAAAGAGAAATTCCTGTCTGCGCCTATTTGTACCCCCACATGGCCTGGAGACTTTTGGCTATTAGGTTAACTCTTTAGATTTTTCCTACATTAGGGTTGGGTTGTTAGGGACAATGGCCCCCATAACAGTCTCCTCAGACTGCTATAGTTTATTAGGTTAAAACTTTAGATTTCTTCTATCTTCCTTCCTTGTTCTAAAGAGAAATTCCTGTCTGCGCTCTATTTGTACCCCCACATGGCCTGGAGACTTTTGGCTATTAGGTTAACTATTTAGATTTTTCCTACATTAGGGTTGGGTTGTTAGGGACAATGGCCCCCATAACAGTCTCCTCAGACTGCTATAGTTTATTAGGTTAAAACTTTAGATTTCTTCTATCGTCCTTGTTCTAAAGAGAAATTCCTGTCTGCGCCTATTTGTACCCCCACATGGCCTGGAGACTTTTGGCTATTAGGTTAACTCTTTAGATTTTTCCTACATTAGGGTTGGGTTGTTAGGGACAATGGTCCCCCATAACAGTCTCCTCAGACTGTTATAGTTTATTAGGTTAAAACTTTTAGATTTCCTCTATCGTCCTTGTTCTAAAGAGAAATTCCTATCTGTGCCTATTTGTACCCCCCAGATAGCCCTAGCGATAAAAACAGGCTTTTTCAAGGGAAAAAAAATCATCCCAAAACCCATTCAGGCTACCCCCCAGAAAGTATTTTTTTAAAGGGGGAATATTAATGACACCTCATCAGTAGCAAGCCCCAGAATCTTCAGGTGTTTCAGCCTCTTCTTACTATACACCCTCCTCTGGGGAGGCCCGCCATAGGGGATCAGTCCCAGGCGTGTGTCACAATGTCCAATTACTACCCCTCTCTTCCAGAACCGCAATGTGTTTTTTTTGGGTCTGGCTCATCCCCTTATCTAAAGTTATTTCTACATACAACCCCCCCACCTCCCTTCTTACAACATCCATTTATCAAGACAGACATTTCTGGGAGACCCCCGGAGTACCAACCTATGCTGAATATATACTCCCCAAACACATTCCTCCATACACCATTGAAATTCCTCCTAAAAAATTCTAAAAAATCTCTCCCTCCAACCCTCTACACACCGAAGACTAATGAAACCAAAAAAAACAAAATAGGTTGGTGTAATGCCGTGTTGTGCAAAAGTGTACTGTTGCAATGGTGGTGCTATTCACCAGTAAAAAAGCTGCCCCCATAAGTGCTTTGTCCTAATGGACACAAGGGGGCAGTTTACTCACGTGATTCTCAACCCAGCCAACCTGATCGTTAACACCGCAAGGTATCCACAGGCTGCCCGAGAAGAGATTGAGAAGGATCTCATCTCGAAGGCTATGACTGGCGGATGCCAAAGCATCAAGCTTCTACCAGAGATAACCCCCTAAAAGTTTATACAAGCCAAACAGACATCATCCTTACCAAGACAACCGGAGGCTGCAGAAACTTCTAACTAAACCAACGGTTCATCCAACCATCCATTATGAGAACCTAAGTCATACCACCGTGGTGACTACCTGCTACCCACAATCCTCCATCCTAGTTTCCAAAAAAAACTTCTAACCGTCAACGTGGAGAATATTCCCAATACTCAACTGCCTCCACGTCATCTCCCTATCCCTACTCAAGGACTATAAAGAAGGGAAAAAAAGGGGGGAAAAAAACCATGTCCCCCTCCCCTTCTGGTCCGACCCCTACTATCCACTAGGGACCCACCTGTCCCCACCTGGGGAAGGCCTCCCAAGCCCCCCTCCTGGAAACGGGAAGGGATTGTCACCCCAAAAAAATTGTCACCCTAATCTAACAAGATTAGAGACCGGGCAGGGTTAGTTAACCCGGTTTAGGGGTGGGGATACAGCTAACCCCTAGATATGGGGTTAATTTTAGGGGTGGAAGTAGGGGGTTTAGCTGGGCGGGGTCAGGTGCGGGGGCAGGGTTATGTGGTTGGGGTTAGGTATGGGGGCAGGGTTTAGTGGTTAGGGTTAGGGGCGGGGTTAGGTGTGGGGGCAGGGCTAAGTGGTTAGGGGCAGGTTTAGGAGGGCAGGGCTAAAATGGTTAGGGTTAGGTATGGGGGCAGGGTTAAGTGGTTAGGATTTAGGGGCGGGGTTAGGTATGAGGGCAGGGCCAAGTGGTTGGGGTTAGGTAGGGTGCAGGGTTTAGTGGTTTAGGTGTGGGGTTAGGTATGGGGGCAGGGCTAAATGGTTGGGGTTAGGGGCAGGGTTAGGTAGGAGGACAGGGCTAAATAGTTAGGTTTAAGTATGGGGGAAGAGTTAAGTGGTTAGGGTTAGGGCGGGGCAAGGTTAAGTGGTCAGGGTTAGGTATGAGGGCAGGGTTAATGATTGGGATTAAGGGCAGGATTAGGTAGGAGGGCAGGGCTAAATGGCTAGGTTTAGGTATGGGGGCAGGGTTAAGTGGTTAGGGTTAGGGGCGGGGGCAAGGTTAAGTTGTTAGGTTTCTTTTCTGTGGGGGCAGGGTTAAGTGGTTAGAGTTAGGGGCGGGGTTAGGTAGGAGGGCAGGGCTAAGTGGTTGGGGTTAGGGGCAGGTTTGGGAGGGCAGGGCTAAAATGGTTAGGGTTAGGTATGGGGCAGGGTTAAGTGGTTAGGATTTAGGGGCGGGGTTAGGTATGTGGGCAGGGCTAAGTGCTTGGGTTTAGGTAGGGTGCAGGGTTTAGGTGTGGGGTTAGGTATGGGGGCAGGGTTAAGTGGTTAGGGTTAGGTATGGAGGCAGGGCTAAATGGTTGGGGTTAGGGGCAGGGTTAGGTAGGAGGGCAGGGCTAAATGGTAGGTTTAAGCATGGGGGCAGAGTTAAGTGGTTAGGGTTAGGGGCGGGGGCAAGGTTAAGTGGTCAGGGTTAGGTATGAGGGCAGGGTTAATGGTTGGGGTTAAGGGTAGGATTAGGTAGGAGGGCAGGACTAAATGGTTAGGTTTAGGTATGGGGGCAGGGTTAAGTAGTTAGGGTTAGGGGCAGGGTTAGGTGTGGGGGCTTTTAGATGGTTAGGTTTAGTGGCTAGGGTTAGGTAGGGTTAGGTAGAAGTTAAGGTATGAGGGCAGAGTTAAGTGGTTAGGGTTATGGGCGGGGACAAGGTTAAGTTGTTAGGTTGGTTGTGGGGGCAGGGTTAAATGGTTAGGATTAGGGGTAGGGTTAGGTGTGAGGGCAGGTTTATAGTGGCTAGAGTTAGGTAGAAGGGTAGGATTCCATTACTAGGATTAGGTATGGGGCAGGGTTAAGTGGTTAGGGTTAGGTTTAGGGTAGGGGTTAGTGGGGGTTTTGGGTTTAGGTATGGGGGCAGGGTTAAGTTTTTAGGGGTAGGGGCAGGGTTAGGTAGGAGGGCAGGGCTAAATGGTTAGGTTTTTAGGTATGGGGACAGGATTAAGTGGTTAGGGTTAGTGCAGGGCTACATGGTTAGGTTTAGGTAAGGGGCAGGGTTAAGTGGTTAGGGTTAGGGGCGGGGTCAGGTGTGGGGTTAGGTAGGAGGGCCGGCTGAAATGGTTAGGGTTAGGTATGGGGACAGGGTTTAGTGGTTAGGGTTAGGGGCGGGGTTAGGTGTTTAGGTGTGGGGGCAGGGTTAAGTTGTTAGGGTTAGGGGCAGGGTTAGGTGTGGGGTTAGGTAGGAGGGCAGGGCCAAAATGGTTAGGGTTAGGTATGGGGGCAGGGTTAAGTGGTTAGGGTTAGGTAGGGTTAGGTAGGAGTTTAGGTATGAGGACAGAGTTAAGTGGTTAGGGTTAGGGTTAGGGTTAGGGTTAGGGTTAGGGTTGGGTTAGGGTTAGGGTTAGGGTTAGGGTTAGGTTGTTAGGGACAACGGCCCCCCCCATAACAGTCCCCCCAGACTGCTATAGTTTACTTAGGGGACTCGCAGAAAAGCACTGGTCAGGCATGTTTCTGGTGGACCGATCGACCTTTGCCTAAATTACAAAAAAGGGGAATCCCCTACCTAGGCCTGTTTGTGCCCCCACATGGCCTTGAGACTTTCGGCCACTAGGGTTTTAGGAAAATCTTGATTCAAGAATCTCCGTTATTTTGCTTTTTGTTCCAAACAAGTTCCAGTCCTATGCCTATTTGTAAAACTTTTTAGATTCCTTCTATCGTCCTTCCTTGTTCTAAAGAGAAATTCCTGTCTCGCCTATTTGTACCCCCCACATGGCCTTGAGACTTTTGGCTATTAGGTTAACTCTTTAGATTTTTCCTACATTAGGATTAGGGTTTTGTTAGGGACAACGGCTCCCCATAACAGTCTCCCCAGACTGCTATAGATTATTAGGTTAAAACTTTTAGATTTCTTCTATCGTCCTTCCTTGTTCTAAAGAGAAATTCCTGTCTGCGCCTATTTGTACCCCCCACATGGCCTTGAGACTTTTGGCTATTAGGTTCACTCTTTAGATTCTTCCTACATTAGGGTTAGGGTTTTTAGGGACAATGGCCCCCAACAGTCTCCCCAGACTGCTATAGATTATTAGGTTAAAACTTTTAGATTTCTTCTATCGTCCTTCCTTGTTCTAAAGAGAAATTCCTGTCTGCGCCTATTTGTACCCCCACATGGCCTGGAGACTTTTGGCTATTAGGTTAACTCTTTAGATTTTTCCTACATTAGGGTTGGGTTGTTAGGGACAATGGCCCCCATAACAGTCTCCTCAGACTGCTATAGTTTATTAGGTTAAAACTTTTAGATTTCCTCTATCGTCCTTCCTTGTTCTAAAGAGAAATTCCTGTCTGCGCCTATTTGTACCCCCCACATGGCCTGGAGACTTTTGGCTATTAGGTTAACTCTTTAGATTTTTCCTACATTAGGGTTGGGTTGTTGGGACAATGGCTCCCCATAACAGTCTCCTCAGACTGTTATAGTTTATTAGGTTAACATTTTTAGATTTCTTCTATCGTCCTTCCTTGTTCTAAAGAGAAATTCCTGTCTGCTCCTATTTGTACCCCCACATGGCCTGGAGACTTTTGGCTATTAGGTTAACTCTTTAGATTTTTCCTACATTAGGGTTGGGTTGTTAGGGACAATGGCCCCCCATAACAGTCTCCTCAGACTGCTATAGTTTATTAGGTTAAAACTTTAGATTTCTTCTATCGTCCTTCCTTGTTCTAAAGAGAAATTCCTGTCTGCGCCTATTTGTACCCCCCACATGGCCTGGAGACTTTTGGCTATTAGGTTAACTCTTTAGATTTTTCCTACATTAGGGTTGGGTTGTTAGGGACAATGGCTCCCCATAACAGTCTCCTCAGACTGTTATAGTTTATTAGGTTAAAACTTTTAGATTTCCTCTATCGCCCTTCCTTGTTCTAAAGAGAAATTCCTATCTGTGCCTATTTGTACCCCCAGATGGGTTAGGGTTAGGGTTAGGTTGTTAGGGACAACGGCCCCCCATAACAATCTCCTCAGACTGTTATAGTTTATTAGGTTAAAACTTTTAGATTTCCTCTATCGTCCTTCCTTGTTCTAAAGAGAAATTCCTGTCTGTGCCTATTTGTACCCCCCAGATGGCCCTAGCGATAAAAACAGGCTTTTTCAAGGGAAAAAAATCATCCCAAAACCCATTCAGGCTACCCCCAGAAAGTATTTTTTTAAAGGGGAATATTAATGACACCTCATCAGTAGCAAGCCCCAGAATCTTCAGGTGTTTCAGCCTCTTCTTACTATACACCCTCCTCTGGGGAGGCCCGCCATAGGGGATCAGTCCCAGGCGTGTGTCACAATGTCCAATTACTACCCCTCTCTTCCAGAACCGCAATGTGTTTTTTTTGGGTCTGGCTTATCCCCTTGTCTAAAGTTATTTCTACATACAACCCCCCCCACCTCCCTTCTTACAACATCCATTTATCAAGACAGACTTTGCTGGGAGACCCCCGGAGTACCAACCTATGCTGAATATATGCTCCCAAACACATTCCTCCATATACCATTGAAATTCCTCCTAAAAAATATCTCCCTCCCACCCTCTACACACCGAAACCAGAAAAAACAAAGTAGGTTGGTGTAATGCCGTGTTGTGCAAAAGTGTGCTGTTGCAATGGTGGTGCTATTCACCAGTAAAAAAGCTGCCCCCATAAGTGCTTTGTCCTAGTGGACACAAGGGGCAGTTTACTCACGTAATTCTCAACCCAGCCAACCTGATCGTTAACACCGTAAGGTATCCACAGGCTGCCCGAGAAGAGACTGAGAAGGATCTCATCTCGAAGGCTATGACTGGCGGATGCCAAAGCATCAAGCTTCTACCAGAGATAACCCCTAAAAGTTTACACAAGCCAAACAGACATCATCTTTACCAAGACAACCGGAGGCTGCAGAAACTTCTAACTAAACCAACGGTTCATCCAACCATCCATTATGAGAACCTAAGTCATACCACCGTGGTGACTACCTGCTACCCACAATCCTCCATCCTAGTTTCCAAAAAAAACTTCTAACCGTCAATGCGGAGAATATTCCCAATACTCAACTGCCTCCACATCATCTCCCTATCCCTACTCAAGGACTATAAAGAAGGGGAAAAAATTATTATGTCCCCTTCTTTTTTGGTCTGACCCCTATTATCTGTCCCCACCTGGTTAGGTTTAGGTATGGGGGCGGGGTTAGGTGTGGGGGCAGGGCTAAGGGGTTAGGTAGGGAGCAGGGTTTAAGTGGTTAGGATTAGGGGCAGGTTTTAGGTGTGGGTTTAGGAAAGAGGGCGGGCTGAAATAGTTAGGGTTAGGTATGGGGGCAGGGTTAGGTAGGAGGGCAGGGCTAAATGGTTAGGTTTAGGTATGGGGACAGGGTTAAGTATGGGGACAGGGTTAGGTATGGGGACAGGGTTAGGTAGGAGTTTAGGTATGAGGGCAGAGTTAAGTGGTTAGGGTTAGGGGCAGGATTAGGTAGGAGGGCAGAGCTAAATGGTTGGGTTTAGGTATGGGGGCAGGGTTAAGTGGTTAGGGGCAGGGTTAGGTGATAGTGGCTAGAGTTAGGTAGAAGGGTAGGATTCCGTTACTAGGATTAGGTATGGGGCAGGGTTAAGTGGTTAGGGTTAGGTTTAGGGTAGGGGATAGGGGGGGTTGGGGTTAGGTATGGGGGCAGGGTTAAGTTTTTAGGGTTAGGGGCAGGGTTAGGTAGGAGGGCAGGGCTAAATGGTTAGGTTTAGGTATGGGGGCAGGATTAAGTGGTTAGGGTTGGGGCAGGATTAAGTGGTTAGGGTTAGGTGTGTCTTATAATGTGTCCGTTCACAAGTGAGTTACACCATAAGGTGATCCCCATTTGCTTTTGGGACTTTTCCCTATTCATATAGTTAACCTTACATTTACTTAAAACACTTAGGAATTCCTTTACCAGTCAAGACCAAAAGGCAGTGAAATGGGAAGGGATGAGCTAAGGGGTACTGCGAGACTGCGCTGGAAACCCCCCGGTGCCAGACTTGGCCTCCACGCTCTCCCACCCAATCCACCACCAGACCCCTCTGATAGGAATTAGGTGGGACAGCTGCAAATTATCCCATCCCATCATCTAATATTGAAATCCCTCCAAAAAGAACAAACTACTCCCTCCTCCCTGGGCATAAAAGAAACATTAGTCAAACCCTTAGTCCATATCTACCGAAGCTAATTTAAAAGGAAACCCCTCCCCTCCCTAGACCCATTTTTACCCCCACCTGGCCTTGAGATTTTCGGCCACTAGGGTTTTTAAGAAAATCTTAATTCAAGAACATCCTTTATTCTGCTTTTTGTTTCAAACAAGTTCCAGTCCTATGCCTATTTGTACCCCCAGATGGCCTGGCTGACTTTTGGCTATTAGGTTAAAACTTTTAGATTTCTTCTACCGTCCATCCCTATTCTAAAGAAATTCCTGTCTGTGCCTATTTGTATCCCCCAGATGGCCTTGAGACTTTTGGCTATTGGGTTAACACTTTAGATTCTTCCTACATTAGGGTTAGGGTTGGGTTGTTAGGGACAATGGCCCCCATAACAGTCCCCCAGACTGCTACAGTTTACTTAGGGGACTCGCAGAAAAGCACTGGCCAGTGATGTTTCTGGTGGACCGATCGACCTTTGCCTAAATTACAAAAAAGGGGAATCCCTACCTAGGCCTGTTTGTACCCCCAGATGGCCTTGAGACTTTTGGCTATTAGGTTAACTCTTTAGATTCTTCCTACATTAGGGTTAGGGTTGGGTTGTTAGGGACAATGGCCCCCATAACAGTCTCCCCAGACTGCTATAGTTTATTAGGTTAAAACTTTTAGATTTCTTCTATCGCCCTTCCTTGTTCTAAAGAGAGAAATTCCTGTCTGCGTAATATTTGTACCCCCACATGGCCTTGAGACTTTTGGCTATTAGGTTCACTCTTTAGATTCTTCCTACATTAGGATTAGGGTTGTTAGGGACAATGGCCCCCAATAGTCTCCCCAGACTGCTATAGATTATTAGGTTAAAACTTTTAGATTTCTTCTATCCTCCTTCCTTGTTCTAAAGAGAAATTCCTGTCTCGCCTATTTGTACTACATCCTTTTCAGAGAGAAAAATACGACAGTATTGCTTCTTTTCATCCATACTTAATCTACTTGTTTTACATATCTTAATAGCCATTTCTACCAAAACCAGGCCAGGGCCAGGGCCAGGCCAGGGCTAGGGCCAGGCCAGGCCAGGCCAGGGCCAGGCCAGGCCAGGCCAGGCCAGGGCCAGGCCAGGCCAGGCCAGGCCAGGCCAGGCCAGGCCAGGCCAGGCTAGGCCAGGGCCAGGGCCAGGCCAGGCCAGGCCAGGCCAGGGCTAGGCCAGGCCAGGCCAGGGCCAGGCCAGGCCAGGCCAGGGCCAGGCCAGGCCAGGCCAGGCCAGGCCAGGCCAGGCCAGGCCAGGCCAGGCCAGGCCAGGGCCAGGCCAGGCCAGGCCAGGCCAGGCCAGGCCAGGCCAGGCCAGGCCAGGCCAGGGGCCAGGCCAGGCCAGGCCAGGCCAGGGCCAGGCCAGGCCAGGCCAGGCCAGGGCCAGGCCAGGCCAGGGCCAGGCCAGGCCAGGGCCAGGCCAGGCCAGGCCAGGCCAGGCCAGGCCAGGCCAGGCCAGGCCAGGGCCAGGCCAGGCCAGGCCAGGGCCAGGCCAGGCCAGGCCAGGCCAGGCCAGGCCAGGGCCAGGCCAGGCCAGGGCCAGGCCAGGCCAGGGCCAGGCCAGGCCAGGCCAGGCCAGGCCAGGGCCAGGCCAGGCCAGGCCAGGCCAGGCCAGGCCAGGCCAGGCCAGGGCCAGGCCAGGCCAGGCCAGGCCAGGCCAGGCCAGGCCAGGGCCAGGCCAGGCCAGGCCAGGGCCAGGCCAGGCCAGGGCCAGGCCAGGCCAGGCCAGGCCAGGCCAGGGCCAGGCCAGGCCAGGCCAGGCCAGGCCAGGCCAGGGCCAGGCCAGGCCAGGCCAGGCCAGGCCAGGGCCAGGCCAGGCCAGGCCAGGCCAGGCCAGGCCAGGCCAGGGCCAGGCCAGGCCAGGGCCAGGGCCAGGCCAGGCCAGGCCAGGCCAGGGCCAGGCCAGGGCCAGGCCAGGGCCAGGCCAGGCCAGGCCAGGGCCAGGCCAGGCCAGGCCAGGCCAGGCCAGGCCAGGCCAGGCCAGGGGCCAGGCCAGGCCAGGCCAGGGCCAGGCCAGGGCCAGGGCCAGGCCAGGCCAGGCCAGGCCAGGCCAGGGCCAGGCCAGGGCCAGGCCAGGCCAGGCCAGGGCCAGGCCAGGCCAGGCCAGGGCCAGGCCAGGCCAGGCCAGGGCCAGGCCAGGCCAGGCCAGGCCAGGCCAGGCCAGGCCAGGGCCAGGCCAGGCCAGGGCCAGGCCAGGCCAGGCCAGGCCAGGCCAGGCCAGGGCCAGGCCAGGCCAGGCCAGGCCAGGCCAGGGCCAGGGCCAGGCCAGGCCAGGGCCAGGCCAGGCCAGGGCCAGGCCAGGCCAGGGCCAGGCCAGGCCAGGCCAGGCCAGGCCAGGCCAGGCCAGGCCAGGCCAGGGCCAGGCCAGGCCAGGCCAGGCCAGGCCAGGCCAGGCCAGGGCCAGGCCAGGGCCAGGCCAGGCCAGGGCCAGGCCAGGCCAGGCCAGGCCAGGGCCAGGCCAGGGCCAGGCCAGGCTAGGCCAGGCCAGGCCAGGCCAGGGCCAGGCCAGGCCAGGCCAGGCCAGGCCAGGCCAGGCCAGGCCAGGCCAGGCCAGGCCAGGCCAGGCCAGGCCAGGGCCAGGCCAGGCCAGGCCAGGCCAGGCCAGGGCCAGGCCAGGCCAGGGCCAGGCCAGGGCCAGGGCCAGGCCAGGCCAGGGCCAGGCCAGGCCAGGCCAGGCCAGGCCAGGCCAGGCCAGGGCCAGGCCAGGGCCAGGCCAGGCCAGGCCAGGCCAGGCCAGGCCAGGCCAGGGCCAGGCCAGGCCAGGCCAGGGCCAGGCCAGGCCAGGGCCAGGCCAGGCCAGGCCAGGCCAGGGCCAGGCCAGGGCCAGGCCAGGCCAGGCCAGGCCAGGCCAGGGCCAGGCCAGGCCAGGCCAGGCCAGGGCCAGGCCAGGCCAGGCCAGGCCAGGCCAGGGCCAGGCCAGGCCAGGCCAGGCCAGGGCCAGGCCAGGCCAGGCCAGGCCAGGGCCAGGGCCAGGCCAGGCCAGGGCCAGGCCAGGCCAGGGCCAGGCCAGGCCAGGCCAGGCCAGGGCCAGGCCAGGCCAGGGCCAGGCCAGGGCCAGGGCCAGGCCAGGGCCAGGCCAGGGCCAGGCCAGGCCAGGCCAGGCCAGGGCCAGGCCAGGCCAGGGCCAGGCCAGGCCAGGCCAGGGCCAGGCCAGGCCAGGCCAGGCCAGGGCCAGGCCAGGGCCAGGCCAGGGCCAGGCCAGGCCAGGGCCAGGCCAGGCCAGGCCAGGCCAGGCCAGGCCAGGCCAGGCCAGGGCCAGGCCAGGCCAGGGCCAGGGCCAGGCCAGGCCAGGCCAGGCCAGGGCCAGGCCAGGCCAGGGCCAGGCCAGGCCAGGCCAGGCCAGGCCAGGCCAGGCCAGGCCAGGCCAGGCCAGGCCAGGCCAGGGCCAGGCCAGGCCAGGCCAGGGCCAGGCCAGGCCAGGCCAGGCCAGGCCAGGCCAGGCCAGGCCAGGCCAGGGCCAGGCCAGGCCAGGGCCAGGCCAGGGCCAGGCCAGGGCCAGGCCAGGCCAGGCCAGGCCAGGCCAGGCCAGGGCCAGGCCAGGCCAGGCCAGGCCAGGCCAGGCCAGGGCCAGGCCAGGCCAGGCCAGGCCAGGCCAGGCCAGGGCCAGGCCAGGCCAGGCCAGGCCAGGCCAGGGCCAGGCCAGGCCAGGCCAGGCCAGGCCAGGCCAGGCCAGGCCAGGGCCAGGCCAGGGCCAGGCCAGGCCAGGGCCAGGCCAGGCCAGGCCAGGGCCAGGCCAGGCCAGGCCAGGCCAGGCCAGGCCAGGCCAGGGCCAGGCCAGGCCAGGCCAGGCCAGGCCAGGCCAGGCCAGGGCCAGGCCAGGCCAGGCCAGGCCAGGCCAGGCCAGGCCAGGCCAGGGCCAGGCCAGGCCAGGGCCAGGCCAGGCCAGGCCAGGGCCAGGCCAGGCCAGGCCAGGCCAGGCCAGGCCAGGCCAGGGCCAGGCCAGGCCAGGGCCAGGCCAGGCCAGGCCAGGCCAGGGCCAGGCCAGGGCCAGGCCAGGCCAGGGCCAGGGCCAGGCCAGGCCAGGCCAGGCCAGGGCCAGGCCAGGCCAGGGCCAGGCCAGGCCAGGCCAGGCCAGGGCCAGGGCCAGGCCAGGCCAGGGCCAGGCCAGGCCAGGCCAGGCCAGGCCAGGCCAGGCCAGGGCCAGGCCAGGCCAGGCCAGGGCCAGGCCAGGCCAGGGCCAGGGCCAGGGCCAGGCCAGGCCAGGCCAGGCCAGGCCAGGCCAGGCCAGGCCAGGCCAGGGCCAGGCCAGGCCAGGCCAGGCCAGGCCAGGGCCAGGCCAGGCCAGGCCAGGGCCAGGCCAGGCCAGGCCAGGCCAGGCCAGGGCCAGGCCAGGCCAGGCCAGGCCAGGCCAGGCCAGGCCAGGGCCAGGCCAGGCCAGGCCAGGGCCAGGCCAGGCCAGGCCAGGCCAGGCCAGGCCAGGCCAGGGCCAGGCCAGGCCAGGCCAGGCCAGGCCAGGCCAGGCCAGGGCCAGGCCAGGCCAGGCCAGGCCAGGCCAGGCCAGGCCAGGCCAGGGCCAGGGCCAGGCCAGGCCAGGCCAGGCCAGGCCAGGCCAGGCCAGGCCAGGCCAGGGCCAGGGCCAGGCCAGGCCAGGCCAGGCCAGGCCAGGGCCAGGCCAGGGCCAGGCCAGGCCAGGCCAGGGCCAGGCCAGGCCAGGCCAGGCCAGGCCAGGCCAGGCCAGGCCAGGCCAGGGCCAGGCCAGGCCAGGGCCAGGGCCAGGCCAGGCCAGGCCAGGCCAGGCCAGGCCAGGGCCAGGCCAGGCCAGGCCAGGCCAGGCCAGGCCAGGCCAGGCCAGGCCAGGGCCAGGCCAGGCCAGGGCCAGGCCAGGCCAGGGCCAGGCCAGGCCAGGCCAGGCCAGGCCAGGGCCAGGCCAGGCCAGGCCAGGGCCAGGCCAGGCCAGGGCCAGGCCAGGCCAGGCCAGGGCCAGGCCAGGCCAGGCCAGGCCAGGCCAGGCCAGGCCAGGCCAGGCCAGGCCAGGCCAGGCCAGGCCAGGCCAGGGCCAGGCCAGGGCCAGGCCAGGCCAGGCCAGGCCAGGCCAGGCCAGGCCAGGGCCAGGGCCAGGCCAGGCCAGGCCAGGCCAGGCCAGGCCAGGCCAGGCCAGGCCAGGGCCAGGCCAGGGCCAGGCCAGGCCAGGCCAGGCCAGGGCCAGGCCAGGCCAGGCCAGGGCCAGGCCAGGCCAGGGCCAGGCCAGGCCAGGCCAGGGCCAGGCCAGGGCCAGGCCAGGCCAGGCCAGGCCAGGCCAGGGCCAGGCCAGGGCCAGGGCCAGGCCAGGCCAGGGCCAGGCCAGGCCAGGGCCAGGCCAGGCCAGGCCAGGCCAGGCCAGGCCAGGGCCAGGCCAGGCCAGGCCAGGCCAGGCCAGGCCAGGCCAGGCCAGGGCCAGGCCAGGCCAGGCCAGGCCAGGGCCAGGCCAGGCCAGGCCAGGCCAGGCCAGGCCAGGCCAGGGCCAGGGCCAGGCCAGGCCAGGGCCAGGCCAGGGCCAGGCCAGGCCAGGCCAGGCCAGGCCAGGCCAGGCCAGGGCCAGGCCAGGCCAGGCCAGGGCCAGGCCAGGCCAGGCCAGGCCAGGCCAGGCCAGGCCAGGCCAGGCCAGGCCAGGCCAGGCCAGGCCAGGGCCAGGGCCAGGCCAGGCCAGGCCAGGCCAGGCCAGGCCAGGGCCAGGCCAGGGCCAGGCCAGGCCAGGCCAGGGCCAGGCCAGGCCAGGCCAGGCCAGGGCCAGGCCAGGGCCAGGCCAGGGCCAGGCCAGGCCAGGCCAGGCCAGGGGCCAGGCCAGGCCAGGCCAGGCCAGGCCAGGCCAGGCCAGGGCCAGGCCAGGCCAGGCCAGGGCCAGGCCAGGCCAGGCCAGGGCCAGGCCAGGCCAGGGCCAGGCCAGGCCAGGCCAGGCCAGGCCAGGCCAGGGCCAGGCCAGGGCCAGGCCAGGCCAGGGCCAGGCCAGGCCAGGCCAGGCCAGGCCAGGCCAGGCCAGGGCCAGGCCAGGCCAGGCCAGGCCAGGGCCAGGCCAGGCCAGGCCAGGCCAGGCCAGGCCAGGCCAGGCCAGGGCCAGGCCAGGCCAGGCCAGGCCAGGCCAGGCCAGGGCCAGGCCAGGCCAGGCCAGGCCAGGCCAGGGCCAGGGCCAGGCCAGGCCAGGGCCAGGGCCAGGCCAGGCCAGGGCCAGGCCAGGGCCAGGCCAGGCCAGGCCAGGCCAGGGCCAGGCCAGGCCAGGCCAGGCCAGGGCCAGGCCAGGCCAGGGCCAGGCCAGGCCAGGCCAGGCCAGGCCAGGCCAGGCCAGGCCAGGCCAGGCCAGGCCAGGCCAGGCCAGGCCAGGGCCAGGCCAGGCCAGGCCAGGCCAGGCCAGGCCAGGGCCAGGCCAGGCCAGGCCAGGCCAGGCCAGGCCAGGCCAGGGCCAGGCCAGGGCCAGGGCCAGGCCAGGCCAGGCCAGGCCAGGCCAGGCCAGGCCAGGCCAGGCCAGGGCCAGGCCAGGCCAGGCCAGGGCCAGGCCAGGCCAGGCCAGGCCAGGCCAGGCCAGGCCAGGCCAGGCCAGGGCCAGGCCAGGGCCAGGCCAGGCCAGGGCCAGGCCAGGCCAGGCCAGGCCAGGCCAGGCCAGGCCAGGGCCAGGGCCAGGCCAGGCCAGGCCAGGCCAGGGCCAGGCCAGGCCAGGCCAGGCCAGGGCCAGGCCAGGCCAGGCCAGGCCAGGCCAGGCCAGGCCAGGCCAGGGCCAGGCCAGGGCCAGGCCAGGCCAGGCCAGGCCAGGCCAGGGCCAGGCCAGGCCAGGCCAGGCCAGGCCAGGGCCAGGCCAGGCCAGGCCAGGCCAGGCCAGGCCAGGCCAGGCCAGGGCCAGGCCAGGGCCAGGCCAGGGCCAGGCCAGGCCAGGCCAGGGCCAGGGCCAGGCCAGGGCCAGGCCAGGCCAGGGCCAGGCCAGGCCAGGGCCAGGGCCAGGCCAGGCCAGGGCCAGGCCAGGCCAGGGCCAGGCCAGGCCAGGCCAGGCCAGGCCAGGCCAGGCCAGGCCAGGCCAGGCCAGGCCAGGCCAGGCCAGGGCCAGGCCAGGGCCAGGGCCAGGCCAGGCCAGGCCAGGCCAGGGCCAGGCCAGGCCAGGCCAGGCCAGGCCAGGCCAGGCCAGGCCAGGCCAGGCCAGGCCAGGGCCAGGCCAGGCCAGGCCAGGCCAGGCCAGGCCAGGCCAGGCCAGGCCAGGCCAGGCCAGGCCAGGGCCAGGGCCAGGCCAGGCCAGGCCAGGCCAGGCCAGGGCCAGGCCAGGCCAGGCCAGGCCAGGGCCAGGCCAGGCCAGGCCAGGCCAGGCCAGGCCAGGGCCAGGCCAGGCCAGGCCAGGCCAGGCCAGGCCAGGCCAGGCCAGGCCAGGCCAGGCCAGGCCAGGCCAGGCCAGGCCAGGCCAGGCCAGGCCAGGGCCAGGCCAGGCCAGGGCCAGGCCAGGCCAGGCCAGGCCAGGCCAGGCCAGGCCAGGCCAGGCCAGGCCAGGCCAGGCCAGGCCAGGCCAGGCCAGGCCAGGCCAGGGCCAGGCCAGGCCAGGCCAGGCCAGGCCAGGCTAGGCCAGGCCAGGCCAGGCCAGGCCAGGCCAGGGCCAGGCCAGGCCAGGCCAGGCCAGGCCAGGGCCAGGCCAGGCCAGGCCAGGCCAGGCCAGGCCAGGCCAGGCCAGGCCAGGCCAGGCCAGGCCAGGCCAGGCCAGGGCCAGGCCAGGCCAGGCCAGGCCAGGCCAGGCCAGGCCAGGCCAGGCCAGGGCCAGGCCAGGCCAGGCCAGGCCAGGCCAGGGCCAGGCCAGGCCAGGCCAGGCCAGGCCAGGCCAGGGCCAGGCCAGGCCAGGCCAGGCCAGGCCAGGCCAGGCCAGGCTAGGCCAGGCCAGGCCAGGCCAGGCCAGGGCCAGGCCAGGCCAGGCCAGGCCAGGCCAGGCCAGGGCCAGGCCAGGCCAGGCCAGGCCAGGCCAGGCCAGGGCCAGGGCCAGGCCAGGGCCAGGCCAGGCCAGGGCCAGGCCAGGCCAGGCCAGGCCAGGCCAGGCCAGGCCAGGCCAGGCCAGGCCAGGGCCAGGCCAGGCCAGGCCAGGGCCAGGCCAGGCCAGGCCAGGGCCAGGCCAGGCCAGGCCAGGCCAGGCCAGGCCAGGGCCAGGCCAGGCCAGGCCAGGCCAGGCCAGGCCAGGGCCAGGCCAGGCCAGGCCAGGCCAGGCCAGGCCAGGCCAGGCCAGGCCAGGCCAGGCCAGGCCAGGCCAGGCCAGGCCAGGCCAGGGCCAGGCCAGGCCAGGCCAGGCCAGGCCAGGCCAGGGCCAGGCCAGGCCAGGCCAGGCCAGGCCAGGCCAGGCCAGGCCAGGCCAGGCCAGGCTAGGCCAGGCCAGGCCAGGCCAGGCCAGGGCCAGGCCAGGCCAGGCCAGGCCAGGCCAGGCCAGGCCAGGCCAGGCCAGGCCAGGCCAGGCCAGGCCAGGCCAGGCCAGGCCAGGCCAGGCCAGGCCAGGCCAGGCCAGGCCAGGCCAGGCCAGGCCAGGCCAGGGCCAGGCCAGGCCAGGCCAGGGCCAGGCCAGGCCAGGCCAGGCCAGGCCAGGCCAGGCCAGGCCAGGGCCAGGCCAGGCCAGGCCAGGCCAGGCCAGGGCCAGGCCAGGCCAGGCCAGGGCCAGGGCCAGGCCAGGCCAGGCCAGGCCAGGCCAGGCCAGGGCCAGGCCAGGGCCAGGCCAGGCCAGGCCAGGCCAGGCCAGGCCAGGCCAGGCCAGGCCAGGCCAGGCCAGGCCAGGCCAGGCCAGGCCAGGCCAGGCCAGGCCAGGCCAGGCCAGGCCAGGCCAGGGCCAGGCCAGGCCAGGCCAGGCCAGGCCAGGCCAGGCCAGGGCCAGGCCAGGCTAGGCCAGGGGCCAGGCCAGGCCAGGCCAGGCCAGGCCAGGCCAGGGCCAGGCCAGGCCAGGCCAGGCCAGGCCAGGCCAGGCCAGGCCAGGCCAGGGCCAGGGCCAGGCCAGGCCAGGCCAGGCCAGGCCAGGCCAGGCCAGGGCCAGGCCAGGCCAGGCCAGGCCAGGCCAGGCCAGGCCAGGCCAGGCCAGGCCAGGCTCAGGCCAGGCCAGGCTGGCCAGGCCAGGCCAGGCCAGGCCAGGCCAGGCCAGGCCAGGCCAGGCCAGGCCAGGCCAGGCCAGGGCCAGGCCAGGCCAGGGCCAGGCCAGGCCAGGCCAGGCCAGGCCAGGCCAGGGCCAGGCCAGGCCAGGGCCAGGCCAGGCCAGGCCAGGCCAGGCCGAGGGCCAGGCCAGGCCAGGCCAGGCCAGGGCCAGGGCCAGGCCAGGCCAGGCCAGGAGGCCAGGCCAGGGCCAGGCCAGGCTGTGGCCAGGCCAGGCCAGGCCAGGCCAGGCCAGGCCAGGCCAGGCCAGGCTAGGCTAGGCCAGGCCAGGCTAGGGCCAGGCCAGGCCAGGCCAGGGCCAGGCTGTGGCCAGGCCAGGCCAGGCCAGGCCAGGCCAGGCCAGGCCAGGCCATGGCCAGGCCAGGCCAGGCTATGGGCCAGGCCAGGCCAGGCCAGGCCAGGCCAGGCCAGGGCCAGGCCAGGCCAGGCCAGGCCAGGCCAGGCTAGGCCAGGAGGCCAGGCTAGGCCAGGCTAGGCTAGGCCAGGCTAGGCCAGGCCAGGCCAGGCCAGGCCAGGCCAGGCCAGGCTAGGCCAGGCCAGGCTAGGCCAGGCCAGGCTAGGGCTAGGCTAGGCCAGGCCAGGCCAGG
>NW_026266820.1:0-20372 GCF_025860055.1 Xyrauchen texanus | reverse complement strand
GAGTAGTAATCAGATGATCGAGTGCATTTTTTCGGTGGACCGACATACATTGATGCCGATCAGGGGAGGACTGGCCATTGGGAGAACTGAGGTGTCCGCGAAACGGCCCGAAATGTGGATGCAGTACGGACCACAAAACGGAGCCGCGATATGCAGAAAAGGACAGCGGACAGCGAACACCCCCCACACATAACAAACCCAAGAAAAGTATTTTTTATACTTTTCCAATCTCCTGTAACTTGAAAAACGTAATTTGAATAGAACAATATTACGAAATTGCGCAACACATAATACAGAGCACCCCAGAGCTCATCCTCCCTTGTAGCTTGTAATTAAGAATTGGTAGGAGAAAAAGCAGAATATTTTTTTTAAAACTTGTTTAGTGGTCGTAAATACAAACGCATCACAAATAAAATTTTGATTACATGTTGCAAATTTCTGAATGAAATACAAGTTGTATGGCCTTTGAATAAGTAGTATTGGCATAGCCATGGTGAACACGTGTTGCTATTCTAGACTCACGGGGTTGACGTTTTCTACTTTTTCTCGTGGTGTTCCATCATCTAAAACACACCACTTAAATAAAATTACTTACTGGTAAAATGTTTAAATAAATGTTGAAACATTCTTTCTAATCAAAGCTCAATCAAACCGACAACTCTCCCGACTGCTCGTGTTGACGAGGTACCAGTTAGTAGCGTATAATAGCGGCGGTATATTGTTTCGCTGCCAACAACGTAATAAAGTATAACCATGTCTTAGTTAAACAACTATTAAACCTCAAATCACACGTATTTTATTACCAGCGTTGTTTACTTACTCGTATAATGCAGTTTGTCAAACAAATACTGGCGTTGAATGAAAGTGTTCGAATGGTGCGTCAGTGTCTCGTAACTGTCTTCTCTTCTCTTACCTGTGGCGTCAGATTTCTCACTGCTCAGATGCACAATGTCTTGGTATTTGATTGGCTGTGAGTGAAGAGTAGTTAGGAGGGTGAGGGGGGCTGAGACGTGTCTCTACATGTCCGAACCATGCCTCTACATGTCCGAACCATGTCCATTTTCAGTGTACACAATGCACACTCAGGTAGTGATAATTAGGCATGTTATGTTGACGCCTATTTATTTTTTTCATTTGTTGCATTGCTATTGGAAAATAGTTTTTTTTTTAACCGGTAGAAAATGTAAAGTGGATGAGTTGAAATACTACAGCAGTTGTTGAAGAATAAATACATAATTTTATTGTTAAAGTTACAAATATAATAAATGAACAAATAAGACATTGTATGGAAACTGTTATAAATAGGCTACTAAAAACAAATGAAAAGGGAAAAGGTCCGTTAGAAAGACTATAATGTAAAGAATATAGGAATAAAATGTGAGCTTTACAATGGGATGTATGAGACATATGCTGATATGCAATGTTAGTTTATCACTTTTTCTGAAGATTGGTAAGGTAATATGTTAACATGAGAAAAAAAATAGTTACAAAATGCAATATTAACTAAAATGTAAAAAAAACAAGAAATAATTTATTTTCAGTTGTTGAAGGTAGGTAATTTTGTAGTAAAAAGGGTTATTTGATTACATATAGGTATTCAATGGAGGTGCATAATAAGATGTTGTTGTATGGTGCAATAATGTCAGTAGCCAATGTCACAATCCAGTTCTCATTTGTGATATCATTGTCCAGGAGTTGAGGTTGGAAAAAATCAAAAAGTGGTGTTTGGATTGTTATTGGGTAAATGGTTTTACAGGGTGGTTGTGAAAAAGTCATGGTCCATCATCATTCTGTGAATTTGTTTTCATTGAGTTCAGGGGGCCACAGACTAATTTTACATCTGTACGTCCAGTTGTTGATGTTGTATTCAGTGGCAAGTTTCTTCATAGAGTTTTGCTGCATTATTTTGATAATTGTGGTTTGCCTGTATGGAAGGTAAAGCGAGAATACAACATTAAAAGATGCAATTTTATGCTTTCTACAAATATCAACATTAAAAAGTGTGTAATAGGTAAATTATGTGTAATAGGTAAAAAGTAAATATTAAGTAAAATAAATTTGGTCTACACCATTACTAAGTTTTAATGTTTTGTCCTTATGTTTTAATGCATTAAAATGATTGTGAAATTAAAAACTTAAATAATAATGCATATTTTTACCAAATTGCAAGTAAAGGCTTGGGTACTATCATACCAGTAGAACCTGACATCTTAGTAGTATCTCATCATACTGATAATTTATGGTGTTTATCAATAATGTGTCAGAGTTGTTTTGATCTGAACAGGGGTCCTGTAATTGCATAAAGCAGTTAGGGGGATTCTTACGACAAAAGGGAAAACATATTCATAAAATTCTCATTGTAGCAGCTAAGCTACAAGTTTAGCTATATCTGATAAAGGGTATGTTTTATTTGAGTATGAAAACTTTTTGTTTTACTGAGGGTTTTGTGCAATAGACTGTACCGTTGTTGAATGTGAGATTCATGTTGTCCAAAGGCACAACTTTGGCAGAGTGTTTGTAAATCTTTATATACTGTTGGTCATTCTGGATTCAGATGTTTGCTTGTGGGTAAACTTTAAGAGGAAAACATGATGTTAAAAAGTGCTCTTTTGGAAGAAATGGTTAAGGGTTATTCTAAACACTACAGGGAAAGTTTGTGTATGCTAAAGGCTGTGTCATTGTGACAATAAAGTTACATGTGCTTTTTAAATAAGCAAGCATAATTTTAACAGACTACATCAGAGAGAATAACAGTGTCATTTTTGGTAGGCATAACATAATACCTTATCATTATTGTACTTTTAGTGTTGCCAGACCAGGATAGTTGATTGACGTAATGTAAGTTGAACAAGTTGAGAAGGTGTCTGGAGGTGCTGAAAAGTATTAAATGTCTATTAACATTAACATATAAAAAAACAAAAAAACATGTAATATATAACAAGCTTACCTGATGAGCTACTGGGGGCTGTGATGAATGGCAAGTATTCAGATGTTGTTGGATGGTTGGATATAGTGCATTATAATTCAGAGGGACGAAGTTGTATATGGAAAAGGATTGCAAACAGTTGTTTCTGTATGTGAGTGTTTTGGTGTGAGTTTGAGAAACAAAGTGTGTGTGTGTGTGTGTGTGTGTGTGTGTGTGTGTGTGTGTGTGTGTGTGTGTGTGTGTGTGTGTGTGTGTGTGTGTGTGTGTGTGTCCAGAAGGGCGAAGGTAGATAAAATTACAGAAGAATATTGAAATGTTAAGTGTAATACTGACAAAATATGAAAAGGAATTATAAACAAGTATATAATGTATCTTTCAGCTGCTTTAGAATGGTCTTAAAATATGTTAGTAAATGTGTCTTGCTTAGTGTGCGTGGGTTATGTTTTTGGCTCAACATGCATTGTTTTGCAGATAATATGCAGGTTACTTCAAATGGATAAGAATAGCATTATGGTGACTGTAATAGGTTGACAACAATTCGAGTGATATGTGGAATTGTACATCTTTTGTGTATACATGATCTATTATAGTGTTGGCATCAGTGGTTGGAAAGTTAACTAATTGAATGTAATTGTGTTTTTCAAATAGTGTTTGTATAGTTTGAGAAGTAAGAAGATTATCGTTGAAGTCCCCATGATAATTTTTCCTCTTTGATAAGTATTCATTTCATCAATAAGGTGTAATAAATGTTCTTTGAAAAGATCAATTTGGTACGTTTGTGGCCTGTACACAACTGCAGCAAGTAATTGAAATTGTGGAATGTGGAAGACTAATGATTCTAGATTTGTATTACATGGTGTGGTTACCTCAATGTTTTGATCTGTCTGACAATATATTCCCACTCCACCATTTGACTGATGTTTTAAATTACTGGTGATACTGTTCAAAGGACTGTAACAATTGAAACGACTGTTGTTGTAGAAGGTGAAGTTAGGTAAAGAGTGAGTTGGACTGTTTGGTTGTAGCCATGTTTCAGCTAAACAGATGCACTGTGACTTCAGTATACTACTGTTTGCTAGCATATCATTAAAATGAGAATTGAGACTTTGAATGTTATGAAAAGCTATAGTGAACAATGGGGCAGTTGAAGGTGGGTTTTTAGAGATGAAAGTAGGCATTGTTGAAAGAACATCTTTAATGTTGTTGTTGCAAAAAATCATTGACTCTTTAAAGTCTTCAATTACTAGTCCTGACAGAGAAGAAACCCTACTTAAAGCTACATAAGCTTGTCCTGGTGCAAATATCTTTTTCAAGTTCACTACTGCACTGTTGACTGTTAGACCTTGAACTTTGTGAACAGTACAAGCCCATGCTAATTGTAATGGGTACTGACGGCGTATGCCACCATTGTTGGAGACTTTCTCTTCTTCAGGTTTAATGATTGTGATGTTTTGATTCACATTGTTTGGTGTATGTATTTTAGCTCTCTGCAGTTGTCCGATTTTGTTGTCATCAAATTCAACATGTATTACACAGGGGAAATGTTTGTCAGTACCAAACATAATTTCAATAACTGTCCCAAAAGCACCATTAACAAGTCCATCTGAAACGTCAATGTTTTTTGTGAGCATGATGCGAGCTTGTTTGCCCATTCTGACACTCGGTTTCAGACAAGTATTAAAAACTTTGGAGTGGTGCCCATTCTTTCTGTCAATACGTCCCGTTTCTGGATTACGCTCAAAGTCTTGCGCTTCAATGGTTACAGCATCTGGGCAAAATGAATTTAACATTGTGGAGTTGTAATCGGAAACCTGTTTGTTAGTAGCATAAATGTGCAATGCATTCAAATTTTCTCCTGTTTCGCAATGTTTCAATATTTCAATGTCTGTGGGCAACATAGGAGTTGATTTTTCATGGACACGAATGCGATTTAGCAATTTGGCAAAAGTACAATCTTTTTGTCTCACAACTTGTGTCAACTGTGCAATTTCAAAGTGATCATTCCAAATGTTTAATCCTGGCACATCACTGTAAAGTGGTTTCCCTTTAACAGGTGGTAACTGGTAAAAATCTCCCACAGCAACAATGCTAACTTTTCCAAACAAAGAATGATCTCCGCATTGTTTAATTTGTCTTAGTCTTCCATGAATGTATGCAAACACTCTGTTGTCTACCATGGATATTTCATCGATGATCAGTAATTTTAAATTAGATAATTTTGCTCGTAAAGAGTTTATTTTTTCTTCACCTAATGGCTTGTAAGGTAATCGCACATCTGTGCCAATGCAAAAGGTATTGTGAATGGTAGCAGCATTAATGTTATATGCAGCAACTCCAGTTGGAGCAGTTAAAAGTACAGTAGTGTCTTCAGGGTTTGAACATAGCTGAGCTAAAATTCGAGACAACTCATAATGTATCGCTTTAATCAAATGGCTTTTTCCGGTGCCTGCTCCACCAGTAACAAAAAGTTTTATCTGTTGTGGATTTTGTCCCCATACTGTTTCTAAACTCCACTGATGTAGTTTGTAAAATATACGTGCTTGTTCATCATTTAAGGTTCTCATTATTTTCCAAGCTGCTTCTTTAGTCATTAATGTTTTTCTGACTTCTAAGTAACCAGTTGAAGGCAAAGTTTCAGTCAGATCTGGAATATTTTCTGAAATTTGCTCTAAATCCTTTTCATTGTCAATGATATCCTGTGATTGTAAACATTGAAGATGTTCCATTTCAGATTGGGGACAAATCTGTGCCCAAGCATCATCCAAATCACCCTGCTGTTCCATAACATGTTGAGCATGGTCTAGTTTGTCGGAATTCTTTTCATATAAGGATCTGTTGTTGTCAACAATGTCTTTAACCGTGTCTAGACCACCACTGAAGTCATGTGCAAATTCCAACATTGTAAAAATCTTCATATGACACAAAAGGATGAGGTTTCAACTGACAGTCTTTATAGTGAGGCAAAAACAGTTGCAACTGGCTGTGATGGTATTTTTCTGGATCTTTTGTGGGTGACAGTCTTGCATATCTAATAACAGCTGGTTCTGTGTGTGATCTCTTTTTAATGTAGCCATAGTTTTCCTGAAGTTGAATGACAGATTGACTTTCTTTTGGATTACTTGGAACTTCACTTTGACAGAGAACACGATATTCTGAGCAAAATGTGGCAAGACAGATGTTTTGAAATGGTGGAGATTGTGGTCTATGTTTATACCTGTCTGTGACACTTGTCATCCACATAGTATCTTGTTCACTGTTGTCATTGTTTTTCCGTTCTCGCAATACACTCAGGGGTAAGCTCATGCGCATAGGGTGTTCTCCTGTTGGTATGAAAGTGACTTTGCGTGAGCATTCCTTTAAATGCATTCCAGTCAGTCTATATACCGCCTCTTGTGCAGACACTTCTCTATTATGAAGGTAAACACTGCCAAGTGATTTGAACACAGCTTTAGCATCCAGATTGCCTTTATTTCCTTCTTTTTGTGCTTTATCTAGTAACAGTCCCATTTCTCTCTCTGCTTTGGAAATATAAGATATAATATACACAACACAAGAATATGCATCCACAATGTACTGAATATCCATGTTGGCATTCCAAGCCCGTAACAGGTCTTTGTTGTATTGGTTAATCCAAATGTCACCAGGTTTTCTTTTTAATACCACATTTGTTTTATTGGTTAGTTTTGAATTCGCTATTTCAAAAAGCAATTGAGAAATGCCGATGCTTTCAAAGAGTTCCTCTGTGGACACAAATGTTTGGTCATTACTTAATAAACTTGCTCTGATTAGTTTCAAAATCTTTTTAGCTATGTCTGGTCTCATGAGTTTTCTTAATTCCTGTTCCTCATTTATTTCTTGTTGTAATTGTTCAATATTGCATTGATCTGGCTGTTGTGAATGATTGTTATTCAAGTTTTCTTCAGTATTATTGACTTCTTGCATGGTCATTGTTGGGTCATTTAAGTCACTTTTATCCATTTTGGTCTTACATTTTGGAGGTTTTACAATACGATCAACAAATGTTCTACAAGATGGAGGTCGAGGGAAGTTAAACCGGCATTCTGTTTTTTTTTCGACAGGTTTTTGAGTGCTTAGTGCTATGTTTTTGCACAGTGTTTACAATCTCACACAGTTCTTCATCATCTGACAAAGGCAGTTCACAAGATACATATTTGTCAATGAAATCTACAACTTTCTCATCTGTGTCTTTGTCAATTTGAGGTGCTGATTTTACCCAGAACAAGCAATGACAATGGGGTGAGCCTTTGTTTTGAAATTCAATTCGGTAAAAGTAGTCAGTTATTTGTCCAATAGGAGCAGCTGGAGACATAATCACATCTTTTAAGAAACTGTGCCATCTGTGGTCAAACATTCTTGCAGCCGTAACTGGGTTTTGTTTTAACAATGCACATTTCTCTGACCAAGTCAGTTCATCTATTGGCACATTTATATTTTGTTCTTGACTGAGTGTCATCATCATTTCAGGCCAGCGCATGTCAGCTGAGGAAAATGAACAAAACCATGTGGGGATTCCTAGTTGTCTTATCATAGCAAACAGATCTTTCTGGGCAGATTGCCAAAAAGGGGGTGTTCCGCGTATAGGTCTTAAAAACTTGTAACCTTCGTCATTTTTTAATATCCGTCTTAAGGATTCTACATTAGTTAGCATATTGGGATCATCTTTGTAGTTTGGTTCTGTTCCTGAACTTTTCCGCATGGCTATTGAAACATTTGAAAGAACTTGTTGCACTTCTGATATGTATTGAGCATAGAATATATAGTCTGTGTTTTTAGCAAATCTTCCATCAGCATTAAGTAAACGTGTATTTAAATATCTTGCCAGGCTTATTTTTTCTTTGCGATGGTCATGAAACGTAGGCGCTCCTGTGGGGTATAACATAGGAAAGCATTTTCCTTCATTTGTAGCATCTTCTAACAGTCTTATGGGATGATTATTTTCAGCTGGAGCTACTGATAACACAGAGTCAAAATGTTGATCCAAAACCTCTTGAGCAATATCTACTGGTTGTAAACATGTATCTAAAAACAGCCCATGTGTTTGCTCAATGTATGTCAACTCTTCTTCAGGTTGACCGTTTTCAGAATCGCTGTCTGTTTTCTTGTCAGTTCTTTCATCAGCAAGGCTTGTTGTATGCGTTGGTTCAGTAGACATTATAGTATATTTTCAATATTCTAGTATGTTTCTTATATATCAAAATACTTATATGAGTTTCCTGGCCTTTGTGTGACCCAGGAGAGAGCATATGAGGTTACTAAAAGTGTTGATGCTGCAGAGGCCACAAAGAGCACCCAGCTGTAACAAAATAATGAGACTAAGGACCTTGAAGATAGACTAAAGCCAAGTTTCTACCAGTAAAAAGATATCAAAAGGCTCTGTGAGATAATGGTGGCAAATAGTATCCATTGGTTACAAAAATAACAAAGGGGCACAGAAATGAGGTAATGCCAGATAACAAACTGTATAGAAGAGGAGGTTTTGACTAAGACAGTCAGAACGGACAGCTGGCCGGTCTCATGTTTGTTGGTGTTCAATAAACTACAACGTTGGCATCTGGAACTCAAGACTCCGAGAGTTTTCTTACAACTTAGAGAGATTCATCGTGATATTCCACGACATATCTTTGGCGCCCAACGTGGGGCTGGCATTGAGGTCAAGGGGGCAAAGGTCGCTGGTGGGACGGCTTGCACGAATCGCACAGAAACACCGGCGCCAGAAACTGAGGTAAGCATCTTTGCTTAAGGTGTTTTTGTGTGATCTGTGGTAGCGAGTCCCGGTAAGTGGCTTCCCTAAGACTTTTGCCAGTCCGGACATAGAATAATTTGAACTAATTGGCTAAAATAGAGGCGAGTTCCAGATTTCAAAAATAGGGGGTGGGATTGTTTAAAGAGAGTTTAAGAAAGTTTATTTGAAGAAGGTAGAAAAAGCCTGGGGGTGAGTCGAGAAGCGACGCGTGAAAATTCCCGGTTAGGTGCATTTATTCAAGGTTTTGCCAGAAGAGTGGCTGAAAATCCTGTACAGGTGAAAATCCTAACACGGGTGGAGAAGTGAAAATTCAAGCAAAATTCCTCCAGGTGTTAGATTAAGTTATTTATTGCAGTGTTTGACGGAACCCGGACTGTGCAGAAAACTGGGAATTGTTGAACTATGTGTGCATGTTTGAGATAATGAATAATGTGCATGACTAACTATGTTGTTGGTGCATGTGTGCTTACGGTACTAAATGCGCTGTTTTTGTGTTTATTCAAATGCATGATTACAGTGTTGATGATGTATTGTGTGCAGAGGCAGAATAATACAGAGAATCAGGTGCACTAAGCAGGAAATGCTAAATGAGAGCAAAAGTGGAAAACTAATTGAAACAGTGAATTGAATAAAACAATGTTGAAAAAGTATAAAGACGCTAAAATGGCACCGGCTTCTCTGATATCTCCCTGCCTTGCTCTCACTCACTGGTCAGCTGAACGGACAGCTCTGTGAGTGAGGGAAGGGAGATTCAGAAGAGAAAAATAGAATAATTGGGAAAAAGATAAAGAAAAGGCAAAAAGTTTTCCATTACAGTGAACAAGACTAGAGAAAAATGCAGAGACAAGCGAGTTTTGTAAAGTTGGAGATCAATGCAGATCTGAAGAGTGGGAGAGAGAATTGGAAAGAGCGCTGATAGAGTTAAAGGGAATCAGCGATCATTTTTGGAAAGAATCAGAGTACATAGATTACGCAGGGCAGAAAAGAAAATTAACTGCAAAAAAGAAGGAGTTAATGAGAACCTTAACTGAAGTGGTGAATTTAGGAGAAATAGAACAGGAGTGGCCATTTGTTAACTGGTTGGATGTTGCGGTTAGGAACATAGATCCTAAATTATTTGTGGATCACATAACTACACTCTGTAAAACAGGCCATAGAGATGAGATAGATATATATACAAGGGACATTTGAAAGTGTCAGTCAAGGAGGCGAATATTCCTTACTTGAAATCTGAAGTGGCACATTATTGGGAAACGTTGTTTTAAGAGGGCAGACTTGGATAGGGAAACATAGATATGCATGATATAAAGCAGAATGCAAAACTTAAGTGTGTATTGCTAATATAGACATAGATAATGATGCATTACTTATGTGAAAGCAATGTATTGCTCATGTTGAAATAAATATGTAATCAAAAATGAAAGTAGCCTATAATGCATGATAAAGCAAATAATTAGAAAAATGAATGCATTAGTTTAAACACTTGTGACCATGCTGTATGTATAAGAAATAAGTAATGTATAATCATGTTATCCAGTTTAGACTTTGTACCCAAGATGTATGTATAAGTAGTATGTGAGGTATAACCATGTTTTCAGAAAAGTTTTGTAAATCACAAAATAAGATTATATTAACAAACATAAAGCATGAATAAACAAATAGTTGGTTTTGAGAAGAAATAAAGTGAAACCATATAAGCAATAAAAAGAAGGAACATAAGCTGAATAATAAAATAAAAGAATAAGAGAAAATATAAGTTAAGAAAATAAAGAGGATAACAAAAAGAGTAAAAAGAAAGAAATAAAAGATAATAAATAAATATAAGGGGAAGAGATAAGAAATAAAAATAAGTATAATAAATATATAAATAAGTATTAGTAGTAATAAATATTTAGTTTATTTAGTTGGATGTTATCCAGAAGTATAGTTGATAAGACTCGGATAAATGAGCACAGTTGTTGATTTTTTCATTCTCTCTCTCTTACAGTACGCTGGAGACTGAGTGCTGGGAAAGAGAGAAGGAGGGGCTGCTAGAGTGAGAATAGGGAGCTGTAAAGGGAGGGCTTTGAGCATGCACAGAGAAACAGAACAATACTTTTTTTTCCTTGTCTCAGTTTTCCTCCTGAAGCAGAAATAATAATGTGGAAATAAGATGTTACTGAATTTGAGAGGAGACTAACTGAGAGGAGAAAAGAAATCGAATTAAAAAGACTAATAATAGAAACACAGGGAATTAGTGATCATTTCTGGAGTTATGAACAAATTAAATACAGTCAAAAATGTTAAGGTGATTTTTAATAGGGAGAGTAAAGGAGAATTAGCACCAATGTAGAAATTGTCTTGAACAGAGACCCAAAATGGATGTGACCTCTGTGAGTGGAAGTACATGAGTTTTAATATAAAAAGAAGTAACAGATATAGCAATCAACCACTGTAAATAATGAGTGTTTTTTATGGAAATAAAGGAGAGGGATAAAAAGAGGAGAGCAAAAGGAGGGGCAGAAGTAATAGGTTTGTTTTAGTATAGTATTTTTTGAGAGCTCTGTGTTTATAAAGGCCTTGTGTTTGTAAAAAGTGTGAAAGGTTCTGTGTCTGTGAGAGAATCTGTGTTTTAAAGTATGGGAAGTATGACTGAAGTGTGATTGCGTAAGGAAGTGTATGTTATATGAGCCCTATAAATATCCATCCAGATAGAGAGGTTGATCCTTTGCTGCGTAACTAATGAGGAGTATGTATGCAATTTACATAAAAGAAAATCTATTTAGACTATTTTCATCAATATAAGAGGCAGAAGAGATCTGATGATTAAAAACAAAGAGGGCACTTAATAAATATTATGATTGTAGAATTAAAACCAATGATAAAAATTATATTTGTATGTCTGTGTAAATGTGTGTATGTATATGTATATGTATGTATGTATGTATAAGGATAAATATAATACAGTATAAACAAACAAATAGCTTTAAAACAAAAATGTGCATGAAATCAAAAAGTTAACTCTTAGCGGACTGGACAATGTTTATTATTGGGCTGTTCTTTTCATGCCATGAATGAAGCCTGATATAAGATTAACTAAACTGAGAGCTGTTGAATGGACATGTGTCAGATCATAACTCCTTTTATATCAAAGTGATGAGTAAGAATATTTAGATTATAAAAAAGTGATAACTTTAAAGTGATTGAATTGCATTTGGGAAATCACATTATCTAGACAAACAATAAAGCTTTGAGTCGAGTGTATTGCGCTAAACTAAAGTCAAATAAGTAATTGTATTTTAAACCAAGGTTGTATTTAAGATAAGTGTTGTTATATTAAAGCAAATGGCAAAAGAGGACCAAAGATATGATAAAATAAGAAAATTATTATTTTGTATCTTATGCAGTTAAACCTTAAATGTGAAAACTTCACATTCATGTGTCCATTTTATGTTCTGTCTGGTCCAGTTTATGAGAGAATACTATTTTAACATTATTAAATTAAACACAAGAAAGTTGTTTTTGAATTTTCTATGATTTTAAAAATGTCTGGAGAACAATTTAAATGTGAGTGCAGCGTTATCGGTGTAAACTTGATCAACCAACAAAAGATAGGCAGAGATTTTTTATTTTTGTTAGGAACTGTCTGATGAAGGCATTGAGGATGACTTTGAGGGGAAACAGGCCTCTCTTGATGTCTTCAGACAGACAGAAAGGGGCCCCGACTTTAGAAAAAGATAGAAAGCAGATAGATAGCTATTTTATTTTTATTTTATTTATTTTTTGTTTGGTATAGGTCTTGGTTGATCGTGGATACACTGAGAAGCTGCATTTGAGACTAAAATTAAAGGAAAATAAATTTAAGAATGATTTGGATCATTTAAAAATTAGTCTTTGGGGCAGGTGAAGCCCATGGAGAAAGGTTAAGATTAAACTGAACATCATAACTTCCTCATATATGAACGTTAATAAGTTCATATTCATGTGTCTATTCTGTGTTTCTTTTGTTATTATTATGTGTGTTGTTTCACTAACTCATTCTGGAACTAGTTTCTCACCATTGCAGACGGCTGAGAAAGATGATTTTATAGAAGTTACTAATGCTGCAGGAGGAAATCCGGACACAAAGAAGACTGAAAATGATGTGATTGTTCTGATTGATCTTCCTGCGCTCATTACTGCTGGTAATCATTATTGATTTGCCATTTATAATGTGGATTAAAATTTCTCTGGAAAAGTTCATTTCAGTCTTATACGATCACTTTATGATTTTCCAGAATGCCATCAATGGGTTCAATGCCCGTGTCTAAATTGTTCTGAGGGTCTAAATTTAAATCCAGCAGCTAACCACTGATTTATTGATTTGAAGAGTAAATATTACAAACATATGGCAAAGTTATAGAGTTACCTATTGGATTGGTTACTCCCCCAAATTTTCCAGAGAGTACCCTCATAATAAAGAAGAAAAAAAAAGGAGCTTAGTGTGTGCTATAAAGTGCTGATTGAGTGTCTATTTCTATTACTACTATTTTAGTTTGCCATAGTTAATACATGAAAGTGTAATTTTAGAGGTATTATAGTGATAACTGTTAAAAGATGATGAAACATTTGGATAAAAAATAAATAAATAAATAAATAAATAATGTAAGAGTCATGAGAAATTAAAAGTACGTAGTGTATCTTACTGAGCAATTATTTCAAAACACAAGAAAAGAGATATGTTTTTAGATATGTTTGTCTTTAAGACTTTATTCTGTTTAATCTTTTACTTTTCTGTTAGTTTAAAAACTTGATTTATATTATTTTATTAGATAGAATGGAAGTTCCTTCACCTGAGAAAGTGTAAGAAATGGAGAAAGTAGTAATAATAAATTATTACTTAATAATAAAAAAGGGATTATAATATATTAATAATAAGATAGGTGTTGTAAATGTAAAGCTCTGCATGAACAGAAGGCTAAACATAAGTTGTATTGATTATATAGAGAATGTCGAAAAAGACATTGTGTTCTGTTTTATTAAAGATTAGAAGGTTATTTGTATGTTGTTTGAATGGACAGAAGAAAGTAAGATGAGAGTAGTTTTTGATGATAAATGGTGTGAGATGAGAAAGTTTGAAAGCAGTTAATATAATCATTATAATTATTATAAATATCACTATTTTTACTGTTGAAGAATAAATTAAATGTATTATTGTGAAACAGTGTAATGCCCCACTCCTCACTCTCAGTCTAAAATTGATAAGTGTCTGCTTGAAACAGAAACACAAGAGCAGAATTTGAAGAAATATTCATAAGTGTTTTATTTCATTTTATTTTGGTTTGATTTTATTTTTATATGTAAAATGATGTGCCTTGACAATAATGTTAGATAGAGTGATATGAAGGAGTTCAAACAGCTCTCCTCATCAATGATTAAAGATTTTATATATTAAGAGGGCAATCTAAAGTTAAGGGTTTATACTAAAGAAAAGAGATTAAGTTGAAAATTCATCTGAAAGAATAAATGTAGGTTCAAAAACTATCTAGAGACTATTATTGAATTGATGTGATGTTTTTAATTAAGCTTCCTAGAAGCTTGAGAGGCTTTGTTCTGATGTTAGTCCCCACATAGTTTTGTGTAACATTTGCTGAAGTAGCAGAAATAAAACCTGAATGGAAATTAATTATCTATAAATGAGTTCAATTTTAGCATATTTTACTTTTACTTTGGACAATTTTAATAGATTGATGAATTTTTAATAATTCTTTTTTGAATTTAACCATGTTTTGAATTGTCTCCATATTTAAGCATTTGTAGATGTTCCATTGCACTGCAAAAAATGATTTTCTAGACAAGTATTTTTGTCTTGTATTCCTGTCAAATTATCTAAACTTTCTTAAAACACGATTTATTTACTTGTCAAGCAAAATGGGATAAGATATTAAGTCTTGTTTTATGATAAATCTGACTAAATTTAGTGAACTTTAGACTCAAAACAAGAAAAAAAATCTGCCAATGGGATAAGCAAAATAAACTTGTTTTCTCTTTAAATTAAGTTTATTTTGCTTACCCCATTGGCAGATTTTTTTTCTTGTTTTGAGTCTAAAGTTCACTAAATTTAGTCAGATTTATCTTAAAACAAGACTTAATATCTTATCCCATTTTGCTTGACAAGTAAATAAATCGTGTTTTAAGAAAGTTTAGATAATTTGACAGGAATACAAGACAAAAATACTTGTCTAGAAAATCATTTTTTGCAGTGTGGCTGTGTCGGTTCTCTGGTGATACTCCCTGAAAAAGAAAATATCTGTTTACTGATACCAAATTATTACGGATTGAGGACTGAGCAGCATCAAGACCAGGGGCAAGAGGTGACGACCCAATGACAGGTAAGACTTGACAATGGCGTCACCGCCCAAGAAGGTTTGAAAGGGTTTTAAGGGGTGGATAAATGCTGCATTTTAATAACCGCTTTACTAAAATAACTTATCACAGTGTTAAATACCAAGCATTCTGTCACTGTGTTGTCAGGGGATCATACCCTGTGTAGAGGATTATTAGATTCCTCCGTAAGGAGGGAATCTATTGTATTTGTCGGTTTTATTAGATTCCTCCGTAGGAGGGAATCTATTGTAATTGATGGTTTTATTATTATTAGATTCCTCCGTAAGGAGGGAATCTATTGTATTTGATGGTTTTATTAGATTCCTCCGTAAGGAGGGAATCTATTGTATTTGTCGGTTTTATTAGATTCCTCCGTAGGAGGGAATCTATTGTAATTGATGGTTTTATTATTATTATTAGATTCCTCCGTAGGAGGGAATCTATTGTAATTGATGGTTTTATTATTATTATTATTATTATTATTATTAGATTCCTCCGTAAGGAGGGAATCTATTGTATTTGTCGGTTTTATTATTATTATTATTATTATTAGATTCCTCCGTAAGAGGGAATCTATTGTAATTGATGGTTTTATTATTATTATTATTATTATTATTATTATTAGATTCCTCCGTAAGGAGGGAATCTATTGTATTTGATGGTTTTATTATTATTAGATTCCTCCGTAGGAGGGAATCTATTGTAATTGATGGTTTTATTATTATTAGATTCCTCCGTAGGAGGGAATCTATTGTAATTGATGGTTTTATTATTATTATTAGATTCCTCCGTAGGAGGGAATCTATTGTAATTGATGGTTTTATTATTATTATTAGATTCCTCCGTAAGGAGGGAATCTATTGTATTTGATGGTTTTATTATTAGATTCCTCCGTAGGAGGGAATCTATTGTAATTGATGGTTTTATTATTATTAGATTCCTCCGTAAGGAGGGAATCTATTGTATTTGACGGTTTTATTAGATTCCTCCGTAGGAGGGAATCTATTGTAATTGATGGTTTTATTATTATTATTATTAGATTCCTCCGTAGGAGGGAATCTATTGTAATTGATGGTTTTATTATTATTATTATTATTATTAGATTCCTCCGTAGGAGGGAATCTATTGTAATTGATGGTTTTATTATTATTATTAGATTCCTCCGTAGGAGGGAATCTATTGTAATTGATGGTTTTATTATTATTATTAGATTCCTCCGTAGGAGGGAATCTATTGTAATTGATGGTTTTATTAGATTCCTCCGTAGGAGGGAATCTATTGTAATTGATGGTTTTATTATTATTATTATTATTATTATTATTAGATTCCTCCGTAAGGAGGGAATCTATTGTATTTGATGGTTTTATTAGATTCCTCCGTAGGAGGGAATCTATTGTAATTGATGGTTTTATTATTATTAGATTCCTCCGTAGGAGGGAATCTATTGTAATTGATGGTTTTATTATTATTAGATTCCTCCGTAAGGAGGGAATCTATTGTATTTGATGGTTTTATTAGATTCCTCCGTAGGAGGGAATCTATTGTAATTGATGGTTTTATTATTATTATTAGATTCCTCCGTAGGAGGGAATCTATTGTAATTGATGGTTTTATTAGATTCCTCCGTAGGAGGGAATCTATTGTAATTGATGGTTTTATTATTATTATTATTAGATTCCTCCGTAGGAGGGAATCTATTGTAATTGATGGTTTTATTATTAGATTCCTCCGTAGGAGGGAATCTATTGTAATTGATGGTTTTATTATTATTATTAGATTCCTCCGTAAGGAGGGAATCTATTGTATTTGTCGGTTTTATTATTATTATTATTATTATTATTATTATTATTATTATTATTATTAGATTCCTCCGTAGGAGGGAATCTATTGTAATTGATGGTTTTATTATTATTAGATTCCTCCGTAAGGAGGGAATCTATTGTATTTGTCGGTTTTATTATTATTATTATTATTATTATTATTATTATTATTATTATTATTATTATTATTATTATTATTCTCCTTGAGCCCCAATAGCTCAAAAAGTCACTGGTCAAAAATTTTCTAAATTGGCACATTGATACTCCATGCCAACGGGTACCCCCAAACCAAGAATGGTCAACATTCGCCCATAGGTGGCGCTACAGGCCACGCCCAAAAACAAAAATTCAAAGTGATATAATTTCCACCCCATTTGTCCAAATCTTCTGAAACTTTGTAAACATGCCTCATTTCTCATGGGGAACAAAAAAGCCTCAAGGACCCATACTTCTGCCATTATGGATTTTCCTGTACAGTGAAAATTTTGGAAAACCTACAAAACTCTTCTTCTCCTGAACCTCAGCTCCAATTGACTTGGAATTTGGCACACGTGTGTAGTATGTATGTCTTTCCAAACGTTACTTAGCAAAAATGAATACAATACAAAATGGCTGAAATGGACGTGTTTATGTAAATGTACACACAAAAGATGATCAAAAATTTTTAAAATCCCATTGATTTACAATGGCTGAGCAAAAGTGCTCCCTCTACTGGACAAATATGGTCCACATGTAAAATCCCATTCACTTACATTGGCTGAGCAAAGAGGCTCCCTCTACTGGAGTAACTCTGTCTACCACATGCAGCTCTTCTGTAGCAATCTCTCTAATGAAGCATTTCGGTCTCCTAGTGGGTGGAGCTCCAGACTTAGACTACAGAAGACATTTTGAGTCTGCAGGAGGTATGTCAAATCAATTGTGTGTCTTAATGCTTTCCAGTTTGAACATTCAAGCGATTTTACACTATTCAACTCAACAAAGGCAAAACAACTCAAATAAATGTTTTCGAACAGTTTGTGTGACACAGCGAGCGAGCAGCGTCGGCGTCTAACGTTCGCACGCCGATGAGAGTTACGCTTTCCCTTCTTGCGTTTCAACGGACAATTTCATACACCAAAATACATGATATATTGGGGTGTCTGCTATATCTCAAGTGAACAAACAGTTGATAAAGAAATCGGGTATCAATATATTGAATTATGAATTATTGAAGGGGTCTAGTGATGCCGCTGTGATGTCCTGTTAGATTTTTCTCTATCGAGACAGCGTTAACGTATCAAAACTTCCGAGTATGATGTTGTTTAATTGTCTCTGACAACACGCAATCCTCGAGCGAGATCATTTTGCTCGCATCTTCCACGAAGGTTTGTTGGTTGTGTACAATGGTTGCCTGCTTGAACATTCAAGCGATTTTACACTATTCAACTCAACAAAGGCAAAACAACTCAAATAAATGTTTTCGAGCAGTTTGTGTGACACAGCGAGCGAGCAGCGTCGCGACTAACGCTTCGCGCGCCGATGAGAGTTCGCTTTCACAGCTTCATGCGTTTGAGCGGACAATTTCATACACCAAAATACATGATATATTGGGGTGTCTGTTATGTATCAAGTGAACAAACAGTTGATAAAGAAATTGGGTATCAATATATTGAATTATGAATTATTGTGAACAACACGGATGCCGCTGTGGTGTCCTGTTAAGATTTTTCTCTCGAAACAGCGTTAACAGCTTAAACAAAATACTGCGTTATTTTTGCACATACAGATACATTTAATACATCGTCACAAACTATGAAAGTTGTACTTTTATTTGTTGTAAAATAAAGAAAATAAACCGTGTGCTCTTTGTCTAAGCGAATATCTTTCTGAAACACGTCACAAAAACTTACACAAACATGAAACATATGTCTAAAGAAAGTAGGGATGGGCTGATCAATCCTAACGTATCAAAACTTCCGAGAATGATGTTGTTTAATTGTCTCTGACAACACGCTAAACCGCGAGGTGAGATCATTTTTGCTCGCATCATCATGAAGGTTTGTCGGTTGTATACAATGTTTGCCTGTTTGAACATTCAAGCGATTTTACACTATTCAACTCAACAAATGTCAAAACAACTCAAATACATGTTTGCGAGCTGTTTGTGTGACACAGCGAGCAGCGTCGCGTCTAACTCACGCACTCCGATGTCTTTCGCTGCTGCTTGCGTCTGAGCGGACAATTTCATACAACAGAGTGTCAAAATACATGATATATTGAGGAGTCTGTTATGTCTCAAGTGAACAAACAGTTGAGAAAGAAATCTGGAATAATTATATTTTATTCTGGCATTATTCCAGATGACGTCCTGCTATATTTTTCTCTCGAAACAGCGGAAACAACTTAAACAAAATACTGCGTCATTTTTGCCCATACAGAAACATGCAAGACATCATTACTGAACTATGAAATGTGTACTTTTATTTGTGTACACTTACAATAACAACAAAACCTTGTGCTTTTGTAAAATAAATAAACAGGGTGCTCAGTCTCTGTCTTCGCGATTATTTTTCTGAAACACGTCACAAAATTCAAGTGAACAAAATCAACCATTCACGCAGTCTGTATTTTATCATCTCACAATGAATACAAATGCAACAAGCATGGCACAAAACGAAAATAATGATACTTCTCAGTTCTCAAAGATTAAACTGAACTGTGCCTTAAGTGTCGTATCATGCGATAAAAGCCTCTTAAAGAGACAGTAACAATTTAGCCTTCGTCCTGAACATAGACATTCCCAAGTAATTGAGAAGTACAAATGGTATTATTTTAAGTTTTTTTTATTTCTCTCTTACCTTGTAAAATGCCACGTTTTTGAATGGCATGTAAACACAATCACTCCATTTTTTTCACTGGATCTGTTGCTATTTTAATGATTTAAAAATCAAAGCACTGACCATTTAAAGTGTGAGCTTGTAGGCTACATTTTGAAATAGTTATAAACAGTCACAGCTATACAGTGTTATTATGTGCCTAGATAGTCTTTCAAATAAAATTGCTTGTGATATGCTTATGTAAATCACACAAAAAAAAACAGAAAAAAAGAGAAGTGAAAGTGAAAGTAGAGATTTTCAAAGTGATTTTTCATTCAAAGTGATACAATTTCCACGCCATTTGTCTAAATATTCTGAAACTTGGTGTACATGCCTCATTCCTCATGGGGAACAAAAAAGCCTTAAGGACCCATAACTTTCACCATGATGGATTTTCCCGTACGTTGAAAATTTGCGAAAACCTAAAAATACTCTTCTTCTCCTGAACCGTAGCTCCAATTGACTTGAAATTTGGTACACATTTGTAGAATGGACATCCTTGAAAACATTACTTAGGAAAAATGAATGTGATACAAAATGTCTGAAAGGGGCGTGTTTATGTAAATGTCCAAATTTTAACAATATATACCTGTCAATAAATCAAATGTAATTTTGACTGATGGTTTTTCAAACCTAACATGCTTCAAGATGACATCACTCTG
>NW_026266819.1:0-90000 GCF_025860055.1 Xyrauchen texanus | reverse complement strand
ATACTTTATCAAGTAATCAAGGACCCATAAGCACAAGTTATATCAGTATGTGCTCCCTCAGAGTCTTAGAGCCAAAGCGCTGAGTGGCCTCATGACCTTGCTGGACATCAAGGGTAAGCGAGAAAGCTTCATTTAGCGAGGCAGCGATTCTATTGGCCTAAGCTGGAGCAAGACATCAAGGCTTATGTTAAATGTTGTCAAAGATGCATTCTCGCTAAATTGCCTGAGCCATCCACTAGAGCCGCGTTGGAGAGTATCAGAACCTCAACACCCATGGAGTTGGTATGTTTGGATTTCTAGAGCACAGAAGACTCTAGGCAGAACTCTGTTGATGTGTTGGTGGTCACGGACCACTTTACAAAATTAGCTCACACATTTCCATGTGCAAATCAGACGGCTAAACAAGTGGCCAGGAAGCTGTGGGATCATGTTTTCTGCATCTATGGCTTTCCTGAACATATACACACTGATCAGGGTGCTAATTTTGAGAGTTGTGTGATCGCAGAGCTTCTTAAATTGTCAGGAGTTGCTAAGTCGCATACCACAGCATATCATCCAATTGGTAATGGAGGAACTGAATGATTTAATAGGACTCTAGGGGCTATGCTGTGTTCTTTGCCCCTCAAAGCTAAACATCAGTGGCCCCAACAAATTCAGACCGTAACATTTGCTTATAACACCACTCTGCAGGAAACAACAAGTTTCTCACCTTTCTACCTCATGTTTTGTCAACATGTTTTGACAATGAATTTTGGCTTGTAATGCTTTCTTTTGCAATCCATTGCTGCTTTTGAGTGATATTAGTGAAATGTCACATTTCATTGAAAAAGATTTTAATTCTTTTGAAAAATTATTACTAACGCTTTGTAAGCTTAAAAGTTGCTTTTGGGCCTTTGAAATGTGCAATGTTCACAAAATATCTCTCAAAGGCCCAAAAGCAACTTTTAAGCTCACAAAGCTTTTAGAAGTAATTTTTCATCAGATTTCAAATCTTTGCAATGAAACGTGACTTTTCACTAAAAACACTCAAAAGCAGCAATGCAATACAAAAGAATGCATTACAAGGCAAAATTCATTGTTAAAACATGTTTTCATGCATTATAGGTGATATTTTGTCATATTATAGAAGTAATCTGGATGTTAACACTGAAATGTGCAAACTTCACGAAACAGCTCTCAAAGGCCCAAAAGCAACTTTTAAGCTTACAAAGCTTTTTACAAGTAATTTTTCATCAGATTTCAAATCTTTTCAATGAAACATGACTTTTCACTAAAATAACTCAAAAGCAGCAATGCAATACGCATTGTCAGGCAAAATGCATTGTTAAAACATGTTTTCATTGCATTATAGGTGATTTTTACAGTCATTACAGAATCTGAATGTTAACACTGAAATGTGCAATGTTCACAAAATATCTCTCAAAGGCCCAAAAGCAACTTTTAAGCTTACAAAGCTTTTAGAAGTAATTTTTCATCAGATTTCTAATCTTTTCAATGAAACGTGACTTTTCACTGAAATCACTCGAAAGTAGCCATGCTTTGCAAAAGAAAGCATTACAAGCCAAAATTCATTGTTACAGCATGCTTGCATGCCTTTCACCAGATACGCAGTCATTTAAATGAATAAATCTGAACATTAACATAGGACTGTGCAAACTTCACGAAACAGCTCTCAAAGGCCCAAAAGCAACTTTTAAACTTACAAAGCTTTTAGAAGTAATTTTTCATCAGATTTCTAATCTTTTCAATGAAACGTGACTTTTCACTAAATTCACTCAAAAGCAGCTATGCATTGCAAAAGAATGCATTACAAGCCAAAATTCATTGTTTAAACATGTTTTCATGCATTATAGGTGCTATTTACAGTCATTACAGAAGCAATCTGAATGTTAACACTGAAATATGCAATGTTCACAAAAAATCTCTCAAAGGCCCAAAAGCAACTTTTAAGCTTACAAAGCTTTTTACAAGTCATTTTTCATCAGATTTCTAATCTTTTCAATGAAACGTGACTTTTCAATGAAATCACTCAAAAGTAGCTGTGCTTTGCAAAAGAAAGCATTACAAGCCAAAATTCATTGTTACAGCATGCTTGCATGCTTTTCACCAGATAAGCAGTCATTTAAATGAATAAATCTGAACATTAACATAGGACTGTGCAAACTTCACGAAACAGCCCTCAAAGGCCCAAAAGCATCTTTAAAGCTTACAAAGCTTTTAGAAGTAATTTTTCATCAGATTTCAATCTTTTCAATGAAACTTGACTTTTCACTTAAATCACTCAAAAGCAGCTATGCATTGCAAAAGAAAGCATTACAAGCCAAAATTGATAGTTACAGCATGCTTGCATGCTTTTCACCAGATACGCAGTCATTTAAATGAATAAATCTGAACATTAACATAGGACTGTGCATAGTTACATGCTTTTCACCAGATACACAGTCATTTAAATGAATAAATCTGAACATTAACATAGGACTGTGCAAACTTCACGAAACAGCTCTCAAAGCCCCAAAAGCAACTTTTAAGCTTTTAACAAGTCATTTTTCATCAGATTTCAATCTTTTCAATGAAACATGACTTTTCACTAAAATAACTCAAAAGCAGCAATGCAATACAAAAGAATGCATTACAAGGCAAAATTCATTGTTTAAACATGTTTTCATGCATTATAGGTGATATTTTGTCATATTATAGAAGTAATCTGGATGTTAACACTGAAATGTGCAAACTTCACGAAACACTAAACTTTTCACTAAAATCACTCAAAAGCAGCTATGCAATGTTAAAGAAAGCATTACAAGCCAAAATTCATAGTTACATCATGCTTGCATGCTTTTCACCAGATATGCAGTCATTTAAATGAATAAATCTGAACATTAACATAGGACTGTGCAAACTTCACGAAACAGCTCTCAAAGCAACAAACGCAACTTTTAAGCTTACAAAGCTTTTAGAAGTAATTTTTCATCAGATTTCAAATCTTTTCAATGAAACATGACTTTTCACTAAAATATATCAAAAGCAGCAATGCAATACAAAAGAATGCATTACAAGTCAAAATTCATTGTTTAAACATGTTTTCATGCATTATAGGTGATATTTACAGTCATTACAGAAGTAAAATTGATAGTTACAGCATGCTTGCATGTTTTTCACCAGATACGCAGTCATTTAAATGAATAAATCTGAACATTAACATAGGACTGTGCATAGTTACATGCTTTTCACCAGATACGCAGTCATTTAAATGAATAAATCTGACATTAACATAGGACTGTGCAAACTTCACAAAACAGCTCTCAAAGCAACAAAAGCAACTTTTAAGCTTACAAAGCTTTTAGAAGTAATTTTTCATCAGATTTCAAATCTTTTCAATGAAACATGACTTTTCACTAAACTCACTCAAAAGCAGCAATGCAATACAAAAGAATGCATTATAAGGTATAATTCATTGTTTAAACATGGTTTCATGCATTATTGGTGATATTTTGTCATATTATAGAAGTAATCTGGATGTTAACACTGAAATGTGTAATGTTCACAAAATATCTCTCAAAGGCCCAAAAGCAACTTTTAAGCTAACAAAGCTTTTAGAAGTAATTTTTCATCAAATTTCAAATCTTTTCAATGAAACGTGACTTTTCACTAAAATAACTCAAAAGCAGCAATGCAATACAAAAGAATGCATTATAAGGTATAATTCATTGTTTAAACATGGTTTCATGCATTATTGGTGATATTTTGTCATATTATAGAAGTAATCTTGATGTTAACACTGAAATGTGCAATGTTCACAAAATATCTCTCAAAGGCCCAAAAGCAACTTTTAAGCTAACAAAGCTTTTAGAAGTAATTTTTCATCAAATTTCAAATCTTTTCAATGAAACGTGACTTTTCACTAAAATAACTCAAAAGCAGCAATGCAATACAAAAGAATGCATTACAAGGCAAAATTCATTGTTTAAACATGTTTTCATGCATTATAGGTGATATTTTGTCATATTAAAGAAGTAATCTTGATGTTAACACTGAAAAGTGCAAACTTCACGAAACAGCTCTCAAAGGCCCAAAAGCATCTTTAAAGCTTACAAAGCTTTTAGAAGTAATTTTTCATCAGATTTCAATCTTTTCAATGAAACATGACTTTTCACTAAAATCACTCAAAAGCAGCTATGCATTGCAAAAGAAAGCATTACAAGCCAAAATTGATAGTTACAGCATGCTTGCATGCTTTTCACCAGATACGCAGTCATTTAAATGAATAAATCTGAACATTAACATAGGACTGTGCATAGATACATGCTTTTCACAAGATACGCAGTCATTTAAATGAATAAATCTGAACATTAACATAGGACTGTTCAAACTTCACGAAACAGCTCTCAAAGCAACAAAAGCAACTTTAAAGCTTACAAAGCTTTTAGAAGTAATTTTTCATCAGATTTCAAATCATTTCAATGAAACATGACTTTTCACTAAAATATACTCAAAAGCAGCAATGCAATACAAAAGAATGCATTACAAGGCAAAATTCATTGTTTAAACATGTTTTCATGCATTATAGGTGATATTTTGTCATATTATAGAAGTAATCTGGATGTTAACACTGAAAAGTGCAAACTTCACAAAATAGCTCTCAAAGGCCCAAAAGCATCTTTAAAGCTTACAAAGCTTTTAGAAGTAATTTTTCATCAGATTTCAATCTTTTCAATGAAACATGACTTTTCACTAAACTCACTCAGAAGCAGCTATGCATTGCAAAAGAAAGCATTACAAGCCAAAATTGATAGTTACAGCATGCTTGCATGCTTTTCACCAGATACGCAGTCATTTAAATGAATAAATCTGAACATTAACATAGGACTGTGCATAGTTACATGCTTTTCACCAGATACGCAGTCATTTACATGAATAAATCTGACATTAACATAGGACTGTGCAAACTTCACAAAACAGCTCTCAAAGCAACAAAAGCAACTTTTAAGCTTACAAAGCTTTTAGAAGTAATTTTTCATCAGATTTCAAATCTTTTCAATGAAACATGACTTTTCACTAAAATAACTCAAAAGCAGCAATGCAATACAAAAGAATGCATTATAAGGTATAATTCATTGTTTAAACATGGTTTCATGCATTATTGGTGATATTTTGTCATATTATAGAAGTAATCTGGATGTTAACACTGAAATGTGTAATGTTCACAAAATATCTCTCAAAGGCCCAAAAGCAACTTTTAAGCTAACAAAGCTTTTAGAAGTAATTTTTCATCAAATTTCAAATCTTTTCAATGAAACGTGACTTTTCACTAAAATAACTCAAAAGCAGCAATGCAATACAAAAGAATGCATTATAAGGTATAATTCATTGTTTAAACATGGTTTCATGCATTATTGGTGATATTTTGTCATATCATAGAAGTAATCTGGATGTTAACACTGAAATGTTCAATGTTCACAAAATATCTCTCAAAGGCCCAAAAGCAACTTTTAAGCTAACAAAGCTTTTAGAAGTAATTTTTCATCAAATTTCAAATCTTTTCAATGAAACGTGACTTTTCACTGAAATAACTCAAAAGCAGCAATGCAATACAAAAGAATGCATTACAAGGCAAAATTCATTGTTTAAACATGTTTTCATGCATTATAGGTGATATTTTGTCATATAATAGAAGTAATCTGGATGTTAACACTGAAAAGTGCAAACTTCACGAAACAGCTCTCAAAGGCCCAAAAGCATCTTTAAAGCTTACAAAGCTTTTAGAAGTAATTTTTCATCAGATTTCAATCTTTTCAATGAAACATGACTTTTCACTAAACTCACTCAGAAGCAGCTATGCATTGCAAAAGAAAGCATTACAAGCCAAAATTGATAGTTACAGCATGCTTGCATGCTTTTCACCAGATACGCAGTCATTTAAATGAATAAATCTGAACATTAACATAGGACTGTGCATAGATACATGCTTTTCACAAGATACGCAGTCATTTAAATGAATAAATCTGAACATTAACATAGGACTGTTCAAACTTCACGAAACAGCTCTCAAAGCAACAAAAGCAACTTTAAAGCTTACAAAGCTTTTAGAAGTAATTTTTCATCAGATTTCAAATCATTTCAATGAAACATGACTTTTCACTAAAATATACTCAAAAGCAGCAATGCAATACAAAAGAATGCATTAGAAGGCAAAATTCATTGTTTAAACATGTTTTCATGCATTATAGGTGATATTTTGTCATATTATAGAAGTAATCTGGATGTTAACACTGAAATGTGCAATGTTCACAAAATATCTCTCAAAGGCCCAAAAGCAACTTTAAGCTAACAAAGCTTTTAGAAGTAATTTTTCATCAGATTTCAATCTTTTCAATGAAACATGACTTTTCACTAAACTCACTCAGAAGCAGCTATGCATTGCAAAAGAAAGCATTACAAGCCAAAATTGATAGTTACAGCATGCTTGCATGCTTTTCACCAGATACGCAGTCATTTAAATGAATAAATCTGAACATTAACATAGGACTGTGCATAGATACATGCTTTTCACCAGATACGCAGTCATTTACATGAATAAATCTGAACATTAACATAGGACTGTGCAAACTTCACAAAATAGCTCTCAAAGCAACAAAAGCAACTTTTAAGCTTACAAAGCTTTTAGAAGTAATTTTTCATCAGATTTCAAATCTTTTCAATGAAACATGACTTTTCACTAAAACAACTCAAAAGCAGCAATGCAATACAAAAGAATGCATTACAAGGCAAAATTCATTGTTTAAACATGTTTTCATGCATTATAGGTGATATTTTGTCATATTATAGAAGTAAACTGGATGTTAACACTGAAAAGTGCAAACTTCACGAAACAGCTCTCAAAGGCCCAAAAGCATCTTTAAAGCTTACAAAGCTTTTAGAAGTAATTTTTCATCAGATTTCAATCTTTTCAATGAAACATGACTTTTCACTAAACTCACTCAGAAGCAGCTATGCATTGCAAAAGAAAGCATTACAAGCCAAAATTGATAGTTACAGCATGCTTTGCATGCTTTTCACCAGAAACGCAGTCATTTAAATGAATAAATCTGAACATTAACATAGGACTGTGCATAGTTACATGCTTTTCACCAGATACGCAGTCATTTACATGAATAAATCTGACATTAACATAGGACTGTGCAAACTTCACAAAACAGCTCTCAAAGCAACAAAAGCAACTTTTAAGCTTACAAAGCTTTTAGAAGTAATTTTTCATCAGATTTCAAATCTTTTCAATGAAACATGACTTTTCACTAAAATAACTCAAAAGCAGCAATGCAATACAAAAGAATGCATTATAAGGTATAATTCATTGTTTAAACATGTTTTCATGCATTATTGGTGATATTTTGTCATATTATAGAAGTAATCTGGATGTTAACACTGAAATGTGCAATGTTCACAAAATATCTCTCAAAGGCCCAAAAGCAACTTTTAAGCTAACAAAGCTTTTTAGAAGTCATTTTTCATCAGATTTCAATCTTTTCAATGAAACATGACTTTTCACTAAACTCACTCAGAAGCAGCTATGCATTGCAAAAGAAAGCATTACAAGCCAAAATTGATAGTTACAGCATGCTTGCATGCTTTTCACCAGATACGCAGTCATTTAAATGAATAAATCTGAACATTAACATAGGACTGTGCATAGTTACATGCTTTTCACCAGATACGCAGTCATTTACATGAATAAATCTGAACATTAACATAGGACTGTGCAAACTTCACAAAATAGCTCTCAAAGCAACAAAAGCAACTTTTAAGCTTACAAAGCTTTTAGAAGTAATTTTTCATCAGATTTCAATCTTTTCAATGAAACATGACTTTTCACTAAACTCACTCAGAAGCAGCTATGCATTGCAAAAGAAAGCATTACAAGCCAAAATTGATAGTTACAGCATGCTTGCATGCTTTTCACCAGATACGCAGTCATTTAAATGAATAAATCTGAACATTAACATAGGACTGTGCATAGATACATGCTTTTCACAAGATACGCAGTCATTTAAATGAATAAATCTGAACATTAACATAGGACTGTTCAAACTTCACGAAACAGCTCTCAAAGCAACAAAAGCAACTTTAAAGCTTACAAAGCTTTTAGAAGTAATTTTTCATCAGATTTCAAATCATTTCAATGAAACATGACTTTTCACTAAAATATATCAAAAGCAGCAATGCAATACAAAAGAATGCATTACAAGGCAAAATTCATTGTTTAAACATGTTTTCATGCATTATAGGTGATAATTTGTCATATTATAGAAGTAATCTTGATGTTAACACTGAAAAGTGCAAACTTCACGAAACAACTCTCAAAGGCCCAAAAGCATCTTTAAAGCTTACAAAGCTTTTAGAAGTAATTTTTCCATCAGTTTTAAATCTTTTCAATGAAACATGACTTTTCACTAAAATCACTCAAAAGCAGCTATGCATTGCAAAAGAAAGCATTACAAGCCAAAATTGATAGTTACAGCATGCTTGCATGCTTTTCACCAGATACGCAGTCATTTAAATGAATAAATCTGAACATTAACATAGGACTGTGCATAGATACATGCTTTTCACAAGATACGCAGTCATTTAAATGAATAAATCTGAACATTAACATAGGACTGTTCAAACTTCACGAAACAGCTCTCAAAGCAACAAAAGCAACTTTAAAGCTTACAAAGCTTTTAGAAGTAATTTTTCATCAGATTTCAAATCATTTCAATGAAACATGACTTTTCACTAAAATATATCAAAAGCAGCAATGCAATACAAAAGAATGCATTAGAAGGCAAAATTCATTGTTTAAACATGTTTTCATGCATTATAGGTGATATTTTGTCATATTATAGAAGTAATCTGGATGTTAACACTGAAATGTGCAATGTTCACAAAATATCTCTCAAAGGCCCAAAAGCAACTTTAAGCTAACAAAGCTTTTAGAAGTAATTTTTCATCAGATTTCAATCTTTTCAATGAAACATGACTTTTCACTAAACTCACTCAGAAGCAGCTATGCATTGCAAAAGAAAGCATTACAAGCCAAAATTGATAGTTACAGCATGCTTGCATGCTTTTCACCAGATACGCAGTCATTTAAATGAATAAATCTGAACATTAACATAGGACTGTGCATAGATACATGCTTTTCACCAGATACGCAGTCATTTACATGAATAAATCTGAACATTAACATAGGACTGTGTAAACTTCACAAAATAGCTCTCAAAGCAACAAAAGCAACTTTTAAGCTTACAAAGCTTTTAGAAGTAATTTTTCATCAGATTTCAATCTTTTCAATGAAACATGACTTTTCACTAAACTCACTCAGAAGCAGCTATGCATTGCAAAAGAAAGCATTACAAGCCAAAATTGATAGTTACAGCATGCTTTGCATGCTTTTCACCAGAAACGCAGTCATTTAAATGAATAAATCTGAACATTAACATAGGACTGTGCATAGTTACATGCTTTTCACCAGATACGCAGTCATTTACATGAATAAATCTGACATTAACACAGGACTGTGCAAACTTCACAAAACAGCTCTCAAAGCAACAAAAGCAACTTTTAAGCTTACAAAGCTTTTAGAAGTAATTTTTCATCAGATTTCAATCTTTTCAATGAAACATGACTTTTCACTAAACTCACTCAGAAGCAGCTATGCATTGCAAAAGAAAGCATTACAAGCCAAAATTGATAGTTACAGCATGCTTGCATGCTTTTCACCAGATACGCAGTCATTTAAATGAATAAATCTGAACATTAACATAGGACTGTGCATAGATACATGCTTTTCACAAGATACGCAGTCATTTAAATAAATAAATCTGAACATTAACATAGGACTGTGCAAACTTCACAAAATAGCTCTCAAAGCATCAAAAGCAACTTTTAAGCTTACAAAGCTTTTAGAAGTAATTTTTCATCAGATTTCAAATCTTTTCAATGAAACATGACTTTTCACTAAAACAACTCAAAAGCAGCAATGCAATACAAAAGAATGCATTACAAGGCAAAATTCATTGTTTAAACATGTTTTCATGCATTATAGGTGATATTTTGTCATATTATAGAAGTAAACTGGATGTTAACACTGAAAAGTGCAAACTTCACGAAACAGCTCTCAAAGGCCCAAAAGCATCTTTAAAGCTTACAAAGCTTTTAGAAGTAATTTTTCATCAGATTTCAATCTTTTCAATGAAACATGACTTTTCACTAAACTCACTCAGAAGCAGCTATGCATTGCAAAAGAAAGCATTACAAGCCAAAATTGATAGTTACAGCATGCTTTGCATGCTTTTCACCAGAAACGCAGTCATTTAAATGAATAAATCTGAACATTAACATAGGACTGTGCATAGATACATGCTTTTCACCAGATACGCAGTCATTTACATGAATAAATCTGAACATTAACATAGGACTGTGTAAACTTCACAAAATAGCTCTCAAAGCAACAAAAGCAACTTTTAAGCTTACAAAGCTTTTAGAAGTAATTTTTCATCAGATTTCAATCTTTTCAATGAAACATGACTTTTCACTAAACTCACTCAGAAGCAGCTATGCATTGCAAAAGAAAGCATTACAAGCCAAAATTGATAGTTACAGCATGCTTGCATGCTTTTCACCAGATACGCAGTCATTTAAATGAATAAATCTGAACATTAACATAGGACTGTGCATAGATACATGCTTTTCACAAGATACGCAGTCATTTAAATAAATAAATCTGAACATTAACATAGGACTGTGCAAACTTCACAAAATAGCTCTCAAAGCATCAAAAGCAACTTTTAAGCTTACAAAGCTTTTAGAAGTAATTTTTCATCAGATTTCAAATCTTTTCAATGAAACATGACTTTTCACTAAAACAACTCAAAAGCAGCAATGCAATACAAAAGAATGCATTACAAGGCAAAATTCATTGTTTAAACATGTTTTCATGCATTATAGGTGATATTTTGTCATATTATAGAAGTAAACTGGATGTTAACACTGAAAAGTGCAAACTTCACGAAACAGCTCTCAAAGGCCCAAAAGCATCTTTAAAGCTTACAAAGCTTTTAGAAGTAATTTTTCATCAGATTTCAATCTTTTCAATGAAACATGACTTTTCACTAAAATATATCAAAAGCAGCAATGCAATACAAAAGAATGCATTACAAGGCAAAATTCATTGTTTAAACATGTTTTCATGCATTATAGGTGATAATTTGTCATATTATAGAAGTAATCTTGATGTTAACACTGAAAAGTGCAAACTTCACGAAACAACTCTCAAAGGCCCAAAAGCATCTTTAAAGCTTACAAAGCTTTTAGAAGTAATTTTTCCATCAGTTTTAAATCTTTTCAATGAAACATGACTTTTCACTAAAATCACTCAAAAGCAGCTATGCATTGCAAAAGAAAGCATTACAAGCCAAAATTATAGTTACAGCATGCTTGCATGCTTTTCACCAGATACTCAGTCATTTAAAAGAATAAATCTGAACATTAACATAGGACTGTGCAAACTTCACAAAATAGCTCTCAAAGCAACAAAAGCAACTTTTAAGCTTACAAAGCTTTTAGAAGTAATTTTTCATCAGATTTCAAATCTTTTCAATGAAACATGACTTTTCACTAAAACAACTCAAAAGCAGCAATGCAATACAAAAGAATGCATTACAAGGCAAAATTCATTGTTTAAACATGTTTTCATGCATTATAGGTGATATTTTGTCATATTATAGAAGTAATCTGGATGTTAACACTGAAATGTGCAATGTTCACAAAATATCTCTCAAAGGCCCAAAAGCAACTTTTAAGCTTACAAAGCTTTTAGAAGTAATTTTTCATCAGATTTCAATCTTTTCAATGAAACATGACTTTTCACTAAAATCACTCAAAAGCAGCTATGCATTGCAAAAGAAAGCATTACAAGCCAAAATTCATAGTTACAACATGTTCTCATGCATTATATGTGATATTTACAGTCATTACAGAAGTAATCTGAATGTTAAAACTGAAATGTGCAATGTTCACAAAATATCTCTAAAAGGACCAAACGCAACTTTTAAGCTTACAAAGCTTTTAGAAGTAATTTTTCATCAGATTTCAAATCTTTTCAATGAAACATGACTTTTCACTAAAATAACTCAAAGGCAGCAATGCAATACAAATGAATGCATTTTAAGGTATAATTCATTGTTTAAACATGTTTTCATGCATTATAGGTGATATTTTGTCATATTATAGAAGTAATCTGGATGTTAACACTGAAATGTGCAATATATCACAAAAATATCTCTCAAAGGCCCAAAAGCAACTTTAAGCTTACAAAGCTTTTAGAAGTAATTTTTCATCAGATTTCAATCTTTTCAATGAAACATGACTTTTCACTAAACTCACTCAGAAGCAGCTATGCATTGCAAAAGAAAGCATTACAAGCCAAAATTGATAGTTACAGCATGCTTGCATGCTTTTCACCAGATACGCAGTCATTTAAATGAATAAATCTGAACATTAACATAGGACTGTGCATAGATACATGCTTTTCACAAGATACGCAGTCATTTAAATAAATAAATCTGAACATTAACATAGGACTGTGCAAACTTCACAAAATAGCTCTCAAAGCAACAAAAGCAACTTTTAAGCTTACAAAGCTTTTAGAAGTAATTTTTCATCAGATTTCAAATCTTTTCAATGAAACATGACTTTTCACTAAAACAACTCAAAAGCAGCAATGCAATACAAAAGAATGCATTACAAGGCAAAATTCATTGTTTAAACATGTTTTCATGCATTATAGGTGATATTTTGTCATATTATAGAAGTAAACTGGATGTTAACACTGAAAAGTGCAAACTTCACGAAACAGCTCTCAAAGGCCCAAAAGCATCTTTAAAGCTTACAAAGCTTTTAGAAGTAATTTTTCCATCAGTTTTAAATCTTTTCAATGAAACATGACTTTTCACTAAAATCACTCAAAAGCAGCTATGCATTGCAAAAGAAAGCATTACAAGCCAAAATTGATAGTTACAGCATGCTGGCATGCTTTTCACCAGATACGCAGTCATTTAAATGAATAAATCTGAACATTAACATAGGACTGTTCAAACTTCACGAAACAGCTCTCAAAGCAACAAAAGCAACTTTTAAGCTTACAAAGCTTTTAGAAGTAATTTTTCATCAGATTTCAAATCATTTCAATGAAACATGACTTTTCACTAAACACACTCAAAAGCAGCAATGCAATACAAAAGAATGCATTACAAGGCAAAATTCATTGTTTAAACATGTTTTAATGCATTATAGGTGGTATTTTGTCATATTATAGAAGTAATCTGGATGTTAACACTGAAATGTGCAATGTTCACAAAATATCTCTCAAAGGCCCAAAAGCAACTTTTAAGCTTACAAAGCTTTTTACAAGTCATTTTTCATCAGATTTCTAATCATTTAAATGAAACTAGACTTTTCACTAAAATCACTCAAAAGCAGCTATGCATTGCAAAAGAAAGCATTACAAGCCAAAATTCATAGTTACAACATGCTTGCATGCTTTTCACCAGATACGCAGTCATTTAAATAAATAAATCTGAACATTAACATAGGACTGTGCAAACTTCACAAAATAGCTCTAAAAGCAACAAAAGCAACTTTTAAGCTTACAAAGCTTTTAGAGGTAATTTTTCATCAGATTTCAAATCTTTTCAATGAAACATGACTTTTCACTAAAACAACTCAAAAGCAGCAATGCAATACAAAAGAATGCATTATAAGGTATAATTCATTGTTTAAACATGTTTTCATGCATTATTGGTGATATTTTGTCATATTATAGAAGTAATCTGGATGTTAACACTGAAATGTGCAATGTTCACAAAATATCTCTCCAAGGCCCAAAAGCAACTTTAAGCTAACAAAGCTTTTAGAAGTAATTTTTCATCAGATTTCAAATCATTTCAATGAAACATGACTTTTCACTAAAATATATCAAAAGCAGCAATGCAATACAAAAGAATGCATTACAAGGCAAAATTCATTGTTTAAACATGTTTTCATGCATTATAGGTGATAATTTGTCATATTATAGAAGTAATCTTGATGTTAACACTGAAAAGTGCAAACTTCACGAAACAGCTCTCAAAGCAACAAAAGCAACTTTAAAGCTTACAAAGCTTTTAGAAGTAATTTTTCATCAGATTTCAAATCATTTCAATGAAACATGACTTTTCACTAAAATATATCAAAAGCAGCAATGCAATACAAATGAATGCATTACAAGGCAAAATTCATTGTTTAAACATGTTTTCATGCATTATAGGTGATATTTTGTCATATTGTAGAAGTAATCTGGATGTTAACACTGAAATGTGCAATGTTCACAAAATATCTCTAAAAGGACCAAACGCAACTTTTAAGCTTACAAAGCTTTTAGAAGAAATTTTTCATCAGATTTCAAATCTTTTCAATGAAACATGACTTTTCACTAAAATAACTCAAAGGCAGCAATGCAATACAAATGAATGCATTTTAAGGTATAATTCATTGTTTAAACATGTTTTCATGCATTATAGGTGATATTTTGTCATATTATAGAAGTAATCTGGATGTTTACACTGAAATGTGCAATATATCACAAAAATATCTCTCAAAGGCCCAAAAGCAACTTTAAGCTAACAAAGCTTTTAGAAGTAATTTTTTCATCAGATTTCAATCTTTTCAATGAAACATGACTTTTCACTAAATCACTCAGAAGCAGCTATGCATTGCAAAAGAAAGCATTACAAGCCAAAATTGATAGTTACAGCATGCTTGCATGCTTTTCACCAGATACGCAGTCATTTAAATGAATAAATCTGAACATTAACATAGGACTGTGCATAGTTACATGCTTTTCACCAGATACGCAGTCATTTACATGAATAAATCTGAACATTAACATAGGACTGTGCAAACTTCACAAAATAGCTCTCAAAGCAACAAAAGCAACTTTTAAGCTTACAAAGCTTTTTACAAGTCATTTTTCATCAGATTTCTAATCATTTAAATGAAACTAGACTTTTCACTAAAATCACTCAAAAGCAGCTATGCATTGCAAAAGAAAGCATTACAAGCCAAAATTCATAGTTACAACATGTTCTCATGCATTATATGTGATATTTACAGTCATTACAGAAGTAATCTGAATGTTAAAACTGAAATGTGCAATGTTCACAAAATATCTCTAAAAGGACCAAACGCAACTTTTAAGCTTACAAAGCTTTTAGAAGAAATTTTTCATCAGATTTCAAATCTTTTCAATGAAACATGACTTTTCACTAAAATAACTCAAAGGCAGCAATGCAATACAAATGAATGCATTTTAAGGTATAATTCATTGTTTAAACATGTTTTCATGCATTATAGGTGATATTTTGTCATATTATAGAAGTAATCTGGATGTTAACACTGAAATGTGCAATATATCACAAAAATATCTCTCAAAGGCCCAAAAGCAACTTTAAGCTAACAAAGCTTTTAGAAGTAATTTTTTCATCAGATTTCAATCTTTTCAATGAAACATGACTTTTCACTAAACTCACTCAGAAGCAGCTATGCATTGCAAAAGAAAGCATTACAAGCCAAAATTGATAGTTACAGCATGCTTGCATGCTTTTCACCAGATACTGCAGTCATTTAAATGAATAAATCTGAACATTAACATAGGACTGTGCATAGTATACATGCTTTTCACCAAGATATCATGCAGTCATTTAAATGAATAAATCTGAACATTAACATAGGACTGTTCAAACTTCACGAAACAGCTCTCAAAGCAACAAAAGCAAATTTAAAGCTTACAAAGCTTTTAGAAGTAATTTTTCATCAGATTTCAAATCATTTCAATGAAACATGACTTTTCACTAAAATATATCAAAAGCAGCAATGCAATACAAAAGAATGCATTACAAGGCAAAATTCATTGTTTAAACATGTTTTCATGCATTATAGGTGATAATTTGTCATATTATAGAAGTAATCTTGATGTTAACACTGAAAAGTGCAAACTTCACGAAACAACTCTCAAAGGCCCAAAAGCATCTTTAAAGCTTACAAAGCTTTTAGAAGTAATTTTTCCATCAGTTTTAAATCTTTTCAATGAAACATGACTTTTCACTAAAATCACTCAAAAGCAGCTATGCATTGCAAAAGAAAGCATTACAAGCCAAAATTGATAGTTACAGCATGCTTGCATGCTTTTCACCAGATACGCAGTCATTTAAATGAATAAATCTGAACATTAACATAGGACTGTGCAAACTTCACAAAATAGCTCTCAAAGCAACAAAAGCAACTTTTAAGCTTACAAAGCTTTTAGAAGTAATTTTTCATCAGATTTCAAATCTTTTCAATGAAACATGACTTTTCACTAAAACAACTCAAAAGCAGCAATGCAATACAAAAGAATGCATTACAAGGCAAAATTCATTGTTTAAACATGTTTTAATGCATTATAGGTGATATTTTGTCATATTATAGAAGTAATCTGGATGTTAACACTGAAATGTGCAATGTTCACAAAATATCTCTCAAAGGCCCAAAAGCAACTTTTAAGCTTACAAAGCTTTTTACAAGTCATTTTTCATCAGATTTCTAATCATTTAAATGAAACTAGACTTTTCACTAAAATCACTCAAAAGCAGCTATGCATTGCAAAAGAAAGCATTACAAGCCAAAATTCATAGTTACAACATGTTCTCATGCATTATATGTGATATTTACAGTCATTACAGAAGTAATCTGAATGTTAAAACTGAAATGTGCAATGTTCACAAAATATCTCTAAAAGGACCAAACGCAACTTTTAAGCTTACAAAGCTTTTAGAAGTAATTTTTCATCAGATTTCAAATCTTTTCAATGAAACATGACTTTTCACTAAAATAACTCAAAGGCAGCAATGCAATACAAATGAATGCATTTTAAGGTATAATTCATTGTTTAAACATGTTTTCATGCATTATAGGTGATATTTTGTCATATTATAGAAGTAATCTGGATGTTAACACTGAAATGTGCAATATATCACAAAATATCTCTCAAAGGCCCAAAAGCAACTTTAAGCTAACAAAGCTTTTAGAAGTAATTTTTCATCAGATTTCAATCTTTTCAATGAAACATGACTTTTCACTAAACTCACTCAGAAGCAGCTATGCATTGCAAAAGAAAGCATTACAAGCCAAAATTGATAGTTACAGCATGCTTGCATGCTTTTCACCAGATACGCAGTCATTTAAATGAATAAATCTGAACATTAACATAGGACTGTGCATAGTTACATGCTTTTCACAGATATGAGTCATTTACATGAATAAATCTGAACATTAACATAGGACTGTGCAAACTTCACAAAATAGCTCTCAAAGCAACAAAGCAACTTTTAAGCTTACAAAGCTTTTAGAAGTAATTTTTCATCAGATTTCAAATCTTTTCAATGAAACATGACTTTTCACTAAACTCACTCAAAAGCAGCTATGCATTGCAAAAGAAAGCATTACAAGCCAAAATTGATAGTTACAGCATGCTTGAATGCTTTTCACCAGATACTCAGTCATTTAAAAGAATAAATCTGAACATTAACATAGGACTTTTCAAACTTCACGAAACAGCTCTCAAAGCAACAAAAGCAACTTTAAAGCTTACAAAGCTTTTAGAAGTAATTTTTCATCAGATTTCTAATCTTTTCTATTAAACTTGACTTTTCACTAAAATCACTCAAAAGCAGCTATGCATTGCAAAACAAAGCATTACAAGCCAAAATTGATAGTTACAAAGCTTTTAGAAGTAATTTTTCATCAGATTTCAATCTTTTCAATGAAACATGACTTTTCACTAAACTCACTCAGAAGCAGCTATGCATTGCAAAAGAAAGCATTACAAGCCAAAATTGATAGTTACAGCATGCTTTGCATGCTTTTCACCAGAAACGCAGTCATTTAAATGAATAATCTGAACATTAACATAGGACTGTGCAAACTTCACAAAACAGCTCTCAAAGCAACAAAAGCAACTTTTAAGCTTACAAAGCTTTTAGAAGTAATTTTTCATCAGATTTCAAATCTTTTCAATGAAACATGACTTTTCACTAAAATAACTCAAAAGCAGCAATGCAATACAAAAGAATGCATTATAAGGTATAATTCATTGTTTAAACATGTTTTCATGCATTATTGGTGATATTTTGTCATATTATAGAAGTAATCTGGATGTTAACATTGAAATGTGCAATGTTCACAAAATATCTCTCAAAGGCCCAAAAGCAACTTTTAAGCTAACAAAGCTTTTAGAAGTAATTTTTCATCAAATTTCAAATCTTTTCAATGAAACTTGACTTTTCACTAAAATCACTCAAAAGCAGCTATACATTGCAAAAGCATTACAAGCCAAAATTGATAGTTACAGCATGCTGGCATGCTTTTCACCAGATACGCAGTCATTTAAATGAATAAATCTGAACATTAATATAGGACTGTGCATAGATACATGCTTTTCACAAGATACGCAGTCATTTAAATGAATAAATCTGAACATTAACATAGGACTGTTCAAACTTCACGAAACAGCTCTCAAAGCAACAAAAGCAACTTTAAAGCTTACAAAGCTTTTAGAAGTAATTTTTCATCAGATTTCAAATCATTTCAATGAAACATGACTTTTCACTAAAATAACTCAAAGGCAGCAATGCAATACAAATGAATGCATTTTAAGGTATAATTCATTGTTTAAACATGTTTTCATGCATTATAGGTGATATTTTGTCATATTATAGAAGTAATCTGGATGTTAACACTGAAATGTGCAATATATCACAAAAATATCTCTCAAAGGCCCAAAAGCAACTTTAAGCTAACAAAGCTTTTAGAAGTAATTTTTTCATCAGATTTCAATCTTTTCAATGAAACATGACTTTTCACTAAACTCACTCAGAAGCAGCTATGCATTGCAAAAGAAAGCATTACAAGCCAAAATTGATAGTTACAGCATGCTTGCATGCTTTTCACCAGATACGCAGTCATTTAAATGAATAAATCTGAACATTAACATAGGACTGTGCAAACTTCACAAAATAGCTCTCAAAGCAACAAAAGCAACTTTTAAGCTTACAAAGCTTTTAGAAGTAATTTTTCATCAGATTTCAAATCTTTTCAATGAAACATGACTTTTCACTAAAACAACTCAAAAGCAGCAATGCAATACAAAAGAATGCATTACAAGGCAAAATTCATTGTTTAAACATGTTTTAATGCATTATAGGTGATATTTTGTCATATTATAGAAGTAATCTGGATGTTAACACTGAAATGTGCAATCTTCACAAAATAGCTCTCAAAGGCCCAAAAGCAACTTTTAAGCTTACAAAGCTTTTAGAAGTAATTTTTCATCAGATTTCAAATCTTTTCAATGAAACATGACTTTTCACTAAAATCACTCAAAAGCAGCTATGCATTGCAAAAGAAAGCATTACAAGCCAAAATTGATAGTTACAGCATGCTTTGCATGCATTATATGCATCAGATAATTTGCAGTCATTTAAATGAATAAATCTGAACATTAACATAGGACTGTGCAAACTTCACAAAACAGCTCTCAAAGCAACAAAAGCAACTTTTAAGCTTACAAAGCTTTTAGAAGTAATTTTTCATCAGATTTCAAATCTTTTCAATGAAACATGACTTTTCACTAAAATAACTCAAAAGCAGCAATGCAATACAAAAGAATGCATTATAAGGTATAATTCATTGTTTAAACATGTTTTCATGCATTATAGGTGATATTTTGTCATATTATAGAAGTAATCTGGATGTTAACACTGAAATGTGCAATGTTCACAAAATATCTCTCAAAGGCCCAAAAGCAACTTTTAAGCTAACAAAGCTTTTAGAAGTAATTTTTCATCAGATTTCAATCTTTTCAATGAAACATGACTTTTCACTAAACTCACTCAGAAGCAGCTATGCATTGCAAAAGAAAGCATTACAAGCCAAAATTGATAGTTACAGCATGCTTGCATGCTTTTCACCAGATACGCAGTCATTTAAATGAATAAATCTGAACATTAACATAGGACTGTGCATAGATACATGCTTTTCACAAGATACGCAGTCATTTAAATGAATAAATCTGAACATTAACATAGGACTGTTCAAACTTCACGAAACAGCTCTCAAAGCAACAAAAGCAACTTTAAAGCTTACAAAGCTTTTAGAAGTAATTTTTCATCAGATTTCAAATCATTTCAATGAAACATGACTTTTCACTAAAATATATCAAAAGCAGCAATGCAATACAAAAGAATGCATTACAAGGCAAAATTCATTGTTTAAACATGTTTTCATGCATTATAGGTGATAATTTGTCATATTATAGAAGTAATCTTGATGTTAACACTGAAAAGTGCAAACTTCACGAAACAACTCTCAAAGGCCCAAAAGCATCTTTAAAGCTTACAAAGCTTTTAGAAGTAATTTTTCCATCAGTTTTAAATCTTTTCAATGAAACATGACTTTTCACTAAAATCACTCAAAAGCAGCTATGCATTGCAAAAGAAAGCATTACAAGCCAAAATTGATAGTTACAGCATGCTTGAATGCTTTTCACCAGATACTCAGTCATTTAAAAGAATAAATCTGAACATTAACATAGGACTTTTCAAACTTCACGAAACAGCTCTCAAAGCAACAAAAGCAACTTTAAAGCTTACAAAGCTTTTAGAAGTAATTTTTCATCAGATTTCAAATCATTTCAATGAAACATGACTTTTCACTAAAATATATCAAAAGCAGCAATGCAATACAAATGAATGCATTACAAGGCAAAATTCATTGTTTAAACATGTTTTCATGCATTATAGGTGATATTTTGTCATATTATAGAAGTAATCTGGATGTTAACACTGAAATGTGCAATGTTCACAAAATATCTCTCAAAGGCCCAAAAGCAACTTTTAAGCTTACAAAGCTTTTTACAAGTCATTTTTCATCAGATTTCTAATCATTTAAATGAAACTAGACTTTTCACTAAAATCACTCAAAAGCAGCTATGCATTGCAAAAGAAAGCATTACAAGCCAAAATTCATAGTTACAACATGTTCTCATGCATTATATGTGATATTTACAGTCATTACAGAAGTAATCTGAATGTTAAAACTGAAATGTGCAATGTTCACAAAATATCTCTAAAAGGACCAAACGCAACTTTTAAGCTTACAAAGCTTTTAGAAGAAATTTTTCATCAGATTTCAAATCTTTTCAATGAAACATGACTTTTCACTAAAATAACTCAAAGGCAGCAATGCAATACAAATGAATGCATTTTAAGGTATAATTCATTGTTTAAACATGTTTTCATGCATTATAGGTGATATTTTGTCATATTATAGAAGTAATCTGGATGTTAACACTGAAATGTGCAATATATCACAAAATATCTCTCAAAGGCCCAAAAGCAACTTTAAGCTAACAAAGCTTTTAGAAGTAATTTTTCATCAGATTTCAATCTTTTCAATGAAACATGACTTTTCACTAAACTCACTCAGAAGCAGCTATGCATTGCAAAAGAAAGCATTACAAGCCAAAATTGATAGTTACAGCATGCTTGCATGCTTTTCACCAGATACGCAGTCATTTAAATGAATAAATCTGAACATTAACATAGGACTGTGCATAGTTACATGCTTTTCACCAGATACGCAGTCATTTACATGAATAAATCTGAACATTAACATAGGACTGTGCAAACTTCACAAAATAGCTCTCAAAGCAACAAAAGCAACTTTTAAGCTTACAAAGCTTTTAGAAGTAATTTTTCATCAGATTTCAAATCTTTTCAATGAAACATGACTTTTCACTAAAATAACTCAAAAGCAGCAATGCAATACAAAAGAATGCATTACAAGGCAAAATTCATTGTTTAAACATGTTTTCATGCATTATAGGTGATATTTTGTCATATTATAGAAGTAATCTGGATGTTAACATTGAAATGTGCAAACTTCACAAAACAGCTCTCAAAGGCCCAAAAGCAACTTTAAAGCTAACAAAGCTTTTAGAAGTAATTTTTCATCAGATTTCAAATCTTTTCAATGAAACATGACTTTTCACTAAACTCACTCAGAAGCAGCTATGCATTGCAAAAGAAAGCATTACAAGCCAAAATTGATAGTTACAGCATGCTTGCATGCTTTTCACCAGATACGCAGTCATTTAAATGAATAAATCTGAACATTAACATAGGACTGTGCATAGATACATGCTTTTCACAAGATACGCAGTCATTTAAATGAATAAATCTGAACATTAACATAGGACTGTTCAAACTTCACGAAACAGCTCTCAAAGCAACAAAAGCAACTTTAAAGCTTACAAAGCTTTTAGAAGTAATTTTTCATCAGATTTCAAATCATTTCAATGAAACATGACTTTTCACTAAAATATATCAAAAGCAGCAATGCAATACAAATGAATGCATTACAAGGCAAAATTCATTGTTTAAACATGTTTTCATGCATTATAGGTGATATTTTGTCATATTATAGAAGTAATCTGGATGTTAACACTGAAATGTGCAATGTTCACAAAATATCTCTCAAAGGCCCAAAAGCAACTTTTAAGCTTACAAAGCTTTTTACAAGTCATTTTTCATCAGATTTCTAATCATTTAAATGAAACTAGACTTTTCACTAAAATCACTCAAAAGCAGCTATGCATTGCAAAAGAAAGCATTACAAGCCAAAATTCATAGTTACAACATGTTCTCATGCATTATATGTGATATTTACAGTCATTACAGAAGTAATCTGAATGTTAAAACTGAAATGTGCAATGTTCACAAAATATCTCTAAAAGGACCAAACGCAACTTTTAAGCTTACAAAGCTTTTAGAAGTAATTTTTCATCAGATTTCAAATCTTTTCAATGAAACATGACTTTTCACTAAAATAACTCAAAGGCAGCAATGCAATACAAATGAATGCATTTTAAGGTATAATTCATTGTTTAAACATGTTTTCATGCATTATAGGTGATATTTTGTCATATTATAGAAGTAATCTGGATGTTAACACTGAAATGTGCAATATATCACAAAATATCTCTCAAAGGCCCAAAAGCAACTTTAAGCTAACAAAGCTTTTAGAAGTAATTTTTCATCAGATTTCAATCTTTTCAATGAAACATGACTTTTCACTAAACTCACTCAGAAGCAGCTATGCATTGCAAAAGAAAGCATTACAAGCCAAAATTGATAGTTACAGCATGCTTGCATGCTTTTCACCAGATACGCAGTCATTTAAATGAATAAATCTGAACATTAACATAGGACTGTGCATAGTTACATGCTTTTCACCAGATACGCAGTCATTTACATGAATAAATCTGAACATTAACATAGGACTGTGCAAACTTCACAAAATAGCTCTCAAAGCAACAAAAGCAACTTTTAAGCTTACAAAGCTTTTAGAAGTAATTTTTCATCAGATTTCAAATCTTTTCAATGAAACATGACTTTTCACTAAAATAACTCAAAAGCAGCAATGCAATACAAAAGAATGCATTACAAGGCAAAATTCATTGTTTAAACATGTTTTCATGCATTATAGGTGATATTTTGTCATATTATAGAAGTAATCTGGATGTTAACACTGAAAAGTGCAAACTCCACGAAACAGCTCTCAAAGGCCCAAAAGCAACTTTAAAGCTTACAAAGCTTTTAGAAGTAATTTTTCATCAGATTTCAAATCATTTCAATGAAACATGACTTTTCACTAAAATCACTCAAAAGCAGCTATGCATTGCAAAAGAAAGCATTACAAGCCAAAATTGATAGTTACAGCATGCTTGCATGCTTTTCACCAGATACTCAGTCATTTAAATGAATAAATCTGAACATTAACATAGGACTTTTCAAACTTCACGAAACAGCTCTCAAAGCAACAAAAGCAACTTTAAAGCTTACAAAGCTTTTAGAAGTAATTTTTCATCAGATTTCAAATCATTTCAATGAAACATGACTTTTCACTAAAATATACTCAAAAGCAGCAATGCAATACAAATGAATGCATTACAAGGCAAAATTCATTGTTTAAACATGTTTTCATGCATTATAGGTGATATTTTGTCATATTATAGAAGTAATCTGGATGTTAACACTGAAATGTGCAATGTTCACAAAATATCTCTCAAAGGCCCAAAAGCAACTTTTAAGCTTACAAAGCTTTTTACAAGTCATTTTTCATCAGATTTCAATCTTTTCAATGAAACATGACTTTTCACTAAACTCACTCAGAAGCAGCTATGCATTGCAAAAGAAAGCATTACAAGCCAAAATTGATAGTTACAGCATGCTTGCATGCTTTTCACCAGATACGCAGTCATTTAAATGAATAAATCTGAACATTAACATAGGACTGTGCATAGTTACATGCTTTTCACAAGATACGCAGTCATTTACATGAATAAATCTGAACATTAACATAGGACTGTGCAAACTTCACAAAATAGCTCTCAAAGCAACAAAAGCAACTTTTAAGCTTACAAAGCTTTTAGAAGTAATTTTTCATCAGATTTCAAATCTTTTCAATGAAACATGACTTTTCACTAAAATATACTCAAAAGCAGCAATGCAATACAAAAGAATGCATTACAAGGCAAAATTCATTGTTTACAACATGTTTTCATGCATTATAGGTGATAATTTGTCATATTATAGAAGTAATCTGGATGTTAACACTGAAATGTGCAAACTTCACAAAACAGCTCTCAAAGGCACCAAAAGCAACTTTAAAGCTTACAAAGCTTTTAGAAGTAATTTTTCATCAGATTTCAAATCTTTTCAATGAAACATGACTTTTCACTAAAATCACTCAAAAGCAGCTATGCATTGCAAAAGAAAGCATTACAAGCCAAAATTGATAGTTACAGCATGCTTTGCATGCTTATTCACTCAAGTGATATCTTGCAGTCATTTAAATGAATAAATCTGAACATTAACATAGGACTGTGCAAACTTCACAAAACAGCTCTCAAAGCAACAAAAGCAACTTTTAAGCTTACAAAGCTTTTAGAAGTAATTTTTCATCAGATTTCAAATCTTTTCAATGAAACATGACTTTTCACTAAAATAACTCAAAGGCAGCAATGCAATACAAATGAATGCATTTTAAGGTATAATTCATTGTTTAAACATGTTTTCATGCATTATAGGTGATATTTTGTCATATTATAGAAGTAATCTGGATGTTTACACTGAAATGTGCAATATATCACAAAAATATCTCTCAAAGGCCCAAAAGCAACTTTAAGCTAACAAAGCTTTTAGAAGTAATTTTTTCATCAGATTTCAATCTTTTCAATGAAACATGACTTTTCACTAAACACTCAGAAGCAGCTATGCATTGCAAAAGAAAGCATTACAAGCCAAAATTGATAGTTACAGCATGCTTGCATGCTTTTCACCAGATACGCAGTCATTTAAATGAATAAATCTGAACATTAACATAGGACTGTGCATAGTTACATGCTTTTCACCAGATACGCAGTCATTTACATGAATAAATCTGAACATTAACATAGGACTGTGCAAACTTCACAAAATAGCTCTCAAAGCAACAAAAGCAACTTTTAAGCTTACAAAGCTTTTAGAAGTAATTTTTCATCAGATTTCAAATCTTTTCAATGAAACATGACTTTTCACTAAAACAACTCAAAAGCAGCAATGCAATACAAAAGAATGCATTACAAGGCAAAATTATAGTTACAGCATGCTTGAATGCTTTTCACCAGATACTCAGTCATTTAAAAGAATAAATCTGAACATTAACATAGGACTTTTCAAACTTCACGAAACAGCTCTCAAAGCAACAAAAGCAACTTTAAAGCTTACAAAGCTTTTAGAAGTAATTTTTCATCAGATTTCTAATCTTTTCTATTAAACTTGACTTTTCACTAAAATCACTCAAAAGCAGCTATGCATTGCAAAACAAAGCATTACAAGCCAAAATTGATAGTTACAAAGCTTTTAGAAGTAATTTTTCATCAGATTTCAATCTTTTCAATGAAACATGACTTTTCAATAAACTCACTCAGAAGCAGCTATGCATTGCAAAAGAAAGCATTACAAGCCAAAATTGATAGTTACAGCATGCTTTGCATGCTTTTCACCAGAAACGCAGTCATTTAAATGAATAATCTGAACATTAACATAGGACTGTGCAAACTTCACAAAACAGCTCTCAAAGCAACAAAAGCAACTTTTAAGCTTACAAAGCTTTTAGAAGTAATTTTTCATCAGATTTCAAATCTTTTCAATGAAACATGACTTTTCACTAAAATAACTCAAAAGCAGCAATGCAATACAAAAGAATGCATTATAAGGTATAATTCATTGTTTAAACATGTTTTCATGCATTATTGGTGATATTTTGTCATATTATAGAAGTAATCTGGATGTTAACATTGAAATGTGCAATGTTCACAAAATATCTCTCAAAGGCCCAAAAGCAACTTTTAAGCTAACAAAGCTTTTAGAAGTAATTTTTCATCAGATTTCAATCTTTTCAATGAAACATGACTTTTCACTAAACTCACTCAGAAGCAGCTATGCATTGCAAAAGAAAGCATTACAAGCCAAAATTGATAGTTACAGCATGCTTGCATGCTTTTCACCAGATACGCAGTCATTTAAATGAATAAATCTGAACATTAACATAGGACTGTGCATAGATACATGCGTTTCACAAGATACGCAGTCATTTAAATGAATAAATCTGAACATTAACATAGGACTGTTCAAACTTCACGAAACAGCTCTCAAAGCAACAAAAGCAAATTTAAAGCTTACAAAGCTTTTAGAAGTAATTTTTCATCAGATTTCAAATCATTTCAATGAAACATGACTTTTCACTAAAATATATCAAAAGCAGCAATGCAATACAAAAGAATGCATTACAAGGCAAAATTCATTGTTTAAACATGTTTTCATGCATTATAGGTGATAATTTGTCATATTATAGAAGTAATCTTGATGTTAACACTGAAAAGTGCAAACTTCACGAAACAACTCTCAAAGGCCCAAAAGCATCTTTAAAGCTTACAAAGCTTTTAGAAGTAATTTTTCCATCAGTTTTAAATCTTTTCAATGAAACATGACTTTTCACTAAAATCACTCAAAAGCAGCTATGCATTGCAAAAGAAAGCATTACAAGCCAAAATTGATAGTTACAGCATGCTTGAATGCTTTTCACCAGATACTCAGTCATTTAAAAGAATAAATCTGAACATTAACATAGGACTTTTCAAACTTCACGAAACAGCTCTCAAAGCAACAAAAGCAACTTTAAAGCTTACAAAGCTTTTAGAAGTAATTTTTCATCAGATTTCAAATCATTTCAATGAAACATGACTTTTCACTAAAATATACTCAAAAGCAGCAATGCAATACAAATGAATGCATTACAAGGCAAAATTCATTGTTTAAACATGTTTTCATGCATTATAGGTGATATTTTGTCATATTGTAGAAGTAATCTGGATGTTAACACTGAAATGTGCAATGTTCACAAAATATCTCTCAAAGGCCCAAAAGCAACTTTTAAGCTTACAAAGCTTTTACAAGTCATTTTTCATCAGATTTCTAATCATTTAAATGAAACTAGACTTTTCACTAAAATCACTCAAAAGCAGCTATGCATTGCAAAAGAAAGCATTACAAGCCAAAATTCATAGTTACAACATGTTCTCATGCATTATATGTGATATTTACAGTCATTACAGAAGTAATCTGAATGTTAAAACTGAAATGTGCAATGTTCACAAAATATCTCTAAAAGGACCAAACGCAACTTTTAAGCTTACAAAGCTTTTAGAAGTAATTTTTCATCAGATTTCAAATCTTTTCAATGAAACATGACTTTTCACTAAAATAACTCAAAGGCAGCAATGCAATACAAATGAATGCATTTTAAGGTATAATTCATTGTTTAAACATGTTTTCATGCATTATAGGTGATATTTTGTCATATTATAGAAGTAATCTGGATGTTAACACTGAAATGTGCAATATATCACAAAATATCTCTCAAAGGCCCAAAAGCAACTTTAAGCTAACAAAGCTTTTAGAAGTAATTTTTCATCAGATTTCAATCTTTTCAATGAAACATGACTTTTCACTAAACTCACTCAGAAGCAGCTATGCATTGCAAAAGAAAGCATTACAAGCCAAAATTGATAGTTACAGCATGCTTGCATGCTTTTCACCAGATACGCAGTCATTTAAATGAATAAATCTGAACATTAACATAGGACTGTGCATAGTTACATGCTTTTCACCAGATACTGCAGTCATTTACATGAATAAATCTGAACATTAACATAGGACTGTGCAAACTTCACAAAATAGCTCTCAAAGCAACAAAAGCAACTTTTAAGCTTACAAAGCTTTTAGAAGTAATTTTTCATCAGATTTCAAATCTTTTCAATGAAACATGACTTTTCACTAAAATAACTCAAAAGCAGCAATGCAATACAAAAGAATGCATTACAAGGCAAAATTCATTGTTTAAACATGTTTTCATGCATTATAGGTGATATTTTGTCATATTATAGAAGTAAACTGGATGTTAACACTGAAAAGTGCAAACTTCACGAAACAGCTCTCAAAGGCCCAAAAGCATCTTTAAAGCTTACAAAGCTTTTAGAAGTAATTTTTTCATCAGATTTCAATCTTTTCAATGAAACATGACTTTTCACTAAACTCACTCAGAAGCAGCTATGCATTGCAAAAGAAAGCATTACAAGCCAAAATTGATAGTTACAGCATGCTTGCATGCTTTTCACCAGATACGCAGTCATTTAAATGAATAAATCTGAACATTAACATAGGACTGTGCATAGTTACATGCTTTTCACAAGATACGCAGTCATTTACATGAATAAATCTGAACATTAACATAGGACTGTGCAAACTTCACAAAATAGCTCTCAAAGCAACAAAAGCAACTTTTAAGCTTACAAAGCTTTTAGAAGTAATTTTTCATCAGATTTCAATCTTTTCAATGAAACATGACTTTTCACTAAACTCACTCAGAAGCAGCTATGCATTGCAAAAGAAAGCATTACAAGCCAAAATTGATAGTTACAGCATGCTTGCATGCTTTTCACCAGATACGCAGTCATTTAAATGAATAAATCTGAACATTAACATAGGACTGTTCAAACTTCACGAAACAGCTCTCAAAGCAACAAAAGCAAATTTAAAGCTTACAAAGCTTTTAGAAGTAATTTTTCATCAGATTTCAAATCATTTCAATGAAACATGACTTTTCACTAAAATATATCAAAAGCAGCAATGCAATACAAAAGAATGCATTACTAGGCAAAATTCATTGTTTAAACATGTTTTTATGCATTATAGGTGATAATTTGTCATATTATAGAAGTAATCTTGATGTTAACACTGAAAAGTGCAAACTTCACGAAACAACTCTCAAAGGCCCAAAAGCATCTTTAAAGCTTACAAAGCTTTTAGAAGTAATTTTTCCAGCAGTTTTAAATCTTTTCAATGAAACATGACTTTTCACTAAAATCACTCAAAAGCAGCTATGCATTGCAAAAGAAAGCATTACAAGCCAAAATTGATAGTTACAGCATGCTTGAATGCTTTTCACCAGATACTCAGTCATTTAAAAGAATAAATCTGAACATTAACATAGGACTTTTCAAACTTCACGAAACAGCTCTCAAAGCAACAAAAGCAACTTTAAAGCTTACAAAGCTTTTAGAAGTAATTTTTCATCAGATTTCAAATCATTTCAATGAAACATGACTTTTCACTAAAATATATCAAAAGCAGCAATGCAATACAAATGAATGCATTACAAGGCAAAATTCATTGTTTAAACATGTTTTCATGCATTATAGGTGATATTTTGTCATATTGTAGAAGTAATCTGGATGTTAACACTGAAATGTGCAATGTTCACAAAATATCTCTAAAAGGACCAAACGCAACTTTTAAGCTTACAAAGCTTTTAGAAGAAATTTTTCATCAGATTTCAAATCTTTTCAATGAAACATGACTTTTCACTAAAATAACTCAAAGGCAGCAATGCAATACAAATGAATGCATTTTAAGGTATAATTCATTGTTTAAACATGTTTTCATGCATTATAGGTGATATTTTGTCATATTATAGAAGTAATCTGGATGTTTACACTGAAATGTGCAATATATCACAAAAATATCTCTCAAAGGCCCAAAAGCAACTTTAAGCTAACAAAGCTTTTAGAAGTAATTTTTTCATCAGATTTCAATCTTTTCAATGAAACATGACTTTTCACTAAACACTCAAAAGCAGCTATGCATTGCAAAAGAAAGCATTACAAGCCAAAATTGATAGTTACAGCATGCTTGAATGCTTTTCACCAGATACTCAGTCATTTAAAAGAATAAATCTGAACATTAACATAGGACTTTTCAAACTTCACGAAACAGCTCTCAAAGCAACAAAAGCAACTTTAAAGCTTACAAAGCTTTTAGAAGTAATTTTTCATCAGATTTCAAATCATTTCAATGAAACATGACTTTTCACTAAAATATACTCAAAAGCAGCAATGCAATACAAATGAATGCATTACAAGGCAAAATTCATTGTTTAAACATGTTTTCATGCATTATAGGTGATATTTTGTCATATTATAGAAGTAATCTGGATGTTAACACTGAAATGTGCAATGTTCACAAAATAGCTCTCAAAGGCCCAAAAGCAACTTTTAAGCTTACAAAGCTTTTACAAGTCATTTTTCATCAGATTTCTAATCATTTCAATGAAACTAGACTTTTCACTAAAATCACTCAAAAGCAGCTATGCATTGCAAAAGAAAGCATTACAAGCCAAAATTCATAGTTACAACATGTTCTCATGCATTATATGTGATATTTACAGTCATTACAGAAGTAATCTGAATGTTAAAACTGAAATGTGCAATGTTCACAAAATCATCTCTAAAAGGACCAAACGCAACTTTTAAGCTTACAAAGCTTTTAGAAGTAATTTTTCATCAGATTTCAAATCTTTTCAATGAAACATGACTTTTCACTAAAATAACTCAAAGGCAGCAATGCAATACAAATGAATGCATTTTAAGGTATAATTCATTGTTTAAACATGTTTTCATGCATTATAGGTGATATTTTGTCATATTATAGAAGTAATCTGGATGTTAACACTGAAATGTGCAATATATCACAAAAATATCTCTCAAAGGCCCAAAAGCAACTTTTAAGCTTACAAAGCTTTTAGAAGTAATTTTTCATCAGATTTCAATCTTTTCAATGAAACATGACTTTTCACTAAACTCACTCAGAAGCAGCTATGCATTGCAAAAGAAAGCATTACAAGCCAAAATTGATAGTTACAGCATGCTTGCATGCTTTTCACCAGATACGCAGTCATTTAAATGAATAAATCTGAACATTAACATAGGACTGTGCATAGTTACATGCTTTTCACCAGATACGCAGTCATTTACATGAATAAATCTGAACATTAACATAGGACTGTGCAAACTTCACAAAATAGCTCTCAAAGCAACAAAAGCAACTTTTAAGCTTACAAAGCTTTTAGAAGTAATTTTTCATCAGATTTCAAATCTTTTCAATGAAACATGACTTTTCACTAAAATAACTCAAAAGCAGCAATGCAATACAAAAGAATGCATTACAAGGCAAAATTCATTGTTTAAACATGTTTTCATGCATTATAGGTGATATTTTGTCATATTATAGAAGTAATCTTGATGTTAACACTGAAAAGTGCAAACTTCACGAAACAGCTCTCAAAGGCCCAAAAGCATCTTTAAAGCTTACAAAGCTTTTAGAAGTAATTTTTCATCAGATTTCAATCTTTTCAATGAAACATGACTTTTCACTAAACTCACTCAGAAGCAGCTATGCATTGCAAAAGAAAGCATTACAAGCCAAAATTGATAGTTACAGCATGCTTGCATGCTTTTCACCAGATACGCAGTCATTTAAATGAATAAATCTGAACATTAACATAGGACTGTGCATAGTTACATGCTTTTCACCAGATACGCAGTCATTTACATGAATAAATCTGAACATTAACATAGGACTGTGCAAACTTCACAAAATAGCTCTCAAAGCAACAAAAGCAACTTTTAAGCTTACAAAGCTTTTAGAAGTAATTTTTCATCAGATTTCAATCTTTTCAATGAAACATGACTTTTCACTAAACTCACTCAGAAGCAGCTATGCATTGCAAAAGAAAGCATTACAAGCCAAAATTGATAGTTACAGCATGCTTGCATGCTTTTCACCAGATACGCAGTCATTTAAATGAATAAATCTGAACATTAACATAGGACTGTGCATAGATACATGCTTTTCACAAGATACGCAGTCATTTAAATGAATAAATCTGAACATTAACATAGGACTGTTCAAACTTCACGAAACAGCTCTCAAAGCAACAAAAGCAACTTTAAAGCTTACAAAGCTTTTAGAAGTAATTTTTCATCAGATTTCAAATCATTTCAATGAAACATGACTTTTCACTAAAATATACTCAAAAGCAGCAATGCAATACAAAAGAATGCATTACAAGGCAAAATTCATTGTTTAAACATGTTTTCATGCATTATAGGTGATAATTTGTCATATTATAGAAGTAATCTTGATGTTAACACTGAAAAGTGCAAACTTCACGAAACAGCTCTCAAAGGCACCAAAAGCAACTTTAAAGCTTACAAAGCTTTTAGAAGTAATTTTTCATCAGATTTCAAATCATTTCAATGAAACATGACTTTTCACTAAAATATACTCAAAAGCAGCAATGCAATACAAATGAATGCATTACAAGGCAAAATTCATTGTTTAAACATGTTTTCATGCATTATAGGTGGTGATATTTTGTCATATTGTAGAAGTAATCTGGATGTTAACACTGAAATGTGCAATGTTCACAAAATATCTCTAAAAGGACCAAACGCAACTTTTAAGCTTACAAAGCTTTTAGAAGAAATTTTTCATCAGATTTCAAATCTTTTCAATGAAACATGACTTTTCACTAAAATAACTCAAAGGCAGCAATGCAATACAAATGAATGCATTTTAAGGTATAATTCATTGTTTAAACATGTTTTCATGCATTATAGGTGATATTTTGTCATATTATAGAAGTAATCTGGATGTTAACACTGAAATGTGCAATATATCACAAAATATCTCTCAAAGGCCCAAAAGCAACTTTAAGCTAACAAAGCTTTTAGAAGTAATTTTTCATCAGATTTCAATCTTTTCAATGAAACATGACTTTTCACTAAACTCACTCAGAAGCAGCTATGCATTGCAAAAGAAAGCATTACAAGCCAAAATTGATAGTTACAGCATGCTTGCATGCTTTTCACCAGATACGCAGTCATTTAAATGAATAAATCTGAACATTAACATAGGACTGTGCATAGTTACATGCTTTTCACCAGATACGCAGTCATTTACATGAATAAATCTGAACATTAACATAGGACTGTGCAAACTTCACAAAATAGCTCTCAAAGCAACAAAAGCAACTTTTAAGCTTACAAAGCTTTTACAAGTCATTTTTCATCAGATTTCTAATCATTTAAATGAAACTATGACTTTTCACTAAAATCACTCAAAAGCAGCTATGCATTGCAAAAGAAAGCATTACAAGCCAAAATTCATAGTTACAACATGTTCTCATGCATTATATGTGATATTTACAGTCATTACAGAAGTAATCTGAATGTTAAAACTGAAATGTGCAATGTTCACAAAATATCTCTAAAAGGACCAAACGCAACTTTTAAGCTTACAAAGCTTTTAGAAGTAATTTTTCATCAGATTTCAAATCTTTTCAATGAAACATGACTTTTCACTAAAATAACTCAAAAGCAGCAATGCAATACAAAAGAATGCATTACAAGGCAAAATTCATTGTTTAAACATGTTTTCATGCATTATAGGTGATATTTTGTCATATTATAGAAGTAATCTGGATGTTAACACTGAAAAGTGCAAACTTCACTGAAACAACTCTCAAAGGCCCAAAAGCATCTTTAAAGCTTACAAAGCTTTTAGAAGTAATTTTTCCATCAGTTTTAAATCTTTTCAATGAAACATGACTTTTCACTAAAATCACTCAAAAGCAGCTATGCATTGCAAAAGAAAGCATTACAAGCCAAAATTGATAGTTACAGCATGCTTGAATGCTTTTCACCAGATACTCAGTCATTTAAAAGAATAAATCTGAACATTAACATAGGACTTTTCAAACTTCACGAAACAGCTCTCAAAGCAACAAAAGCAACTTTAAAGCTTACAAAGCTTTTAGAAGTAATTTTTCATCAGATTTCAAATCATTTCAATGAAACATGACTTTTCACTAAAATATATCAAAAGCAGCAATGCAATACAAATGAATGCATTACAAGGCAAAATTCATTGTTTAAACATGTTTTCATGCATTATAGGTGATATTTTTTCATATTGTAGAAGTAATCTGGATGTTAACACTGAAATGTGCAATGTTCACAAAATATCTCTCAAAGGCAAAAAAACAACTTTTAAGCTTACAAAGCTTTTTACAAGTCATTTTTCATCAGATTTCTAATCATTTAAATGAAACTAGACTTTTCACTAAAATCACTCAAAAGCAGCTATGCATTGCAAAAGAAAGCATTACAAGCCAAAATTCATAGTTACAACATGTTCTCATGCATTATATGTGATATTTACAGTCATTACAGAAGTAATCTGAATGTTAAAACTGAAATGTGCAATGTTCACAAAATCTTTCTAAAAGGACCAAACGCAACTTTTAAGCTTACAAAGCTTTTAGAAGAAATTTTTCATCAGATTTCAAATCTTTTCAATGAAACATGACTTTTCACTAAAATAACTCAAAGGCAGCAATGCAATACAAATGAATGCATTTTAAGGTATAATTCATTGTTTAAACATGTTTTCATGCATTATAGGTGATATTTTGTCATATTATAGAAGTAATCTGGATGTTAACACTGAAATGTGCAATGTTCACAAAATATCTCTCAAAGGCCCAAAAGCAACTTTTAAGCTTACAAAGCTTTTTACAAGTCATTTTTCATCAGATTTCTAATCATTTAAATGAAACTAGACTTTTCACTAAACTCACTCAGAAGCAACTATGCATTGCAAAAGAAAGCATTACAAGCCAAAATTGATAGTTACAGCATGCTTGCATGCTTTTCACCAGATACGCAGTCATTTAAATGAATAAATCTGAACATTAACATAGGACTGTGCATAGTTACATGCTTTTCACCAGATACGCAGTCATTTACATGAATAAATCTGAACATTAACATAGGACTGTGCAAACTTCACAAAATAGCTCTCAAAGCAACAAAAGCAACTTTTAAGGTTACAAAGCTTTTAGAAGTAATTTTTCATCAGATTTCAAATCTTTTCAATGAAACATGACTTTTCACTAAAACAACTCAAAAGCAGCAATGCAATACAAAAGAATGCATTACAAGGCAAAATTCATTGTTTAAACATGTTTTCATGCATTATAGGTGATAATTTGTCATATTATAGAAGTAATCTTGATGTTAACACTGAAAAGTGCAAACTTCACGAAACAACTCTCAAAGGCCCAAAAGCATCTTTAAAAACTTACAAAGCTTTTAGAAGTAATTTTTCCATCAGTTTTAAATCTTTTCAATGAAACATGACTTTTCACTAAAAACACTCAAAAGCAGCTATGCATTGCAAAAGAAAGCATTACAAACCAAAATTATAGTTACAGCATGCTTGAATGCTTTTCACCAGATACTCAGTCATTTAAAAGAATAAATCTGAACATTAACATAGGACTTTTCAAACTTCACGAAACAGCTCTCAAAGCAACAAAAGCAACTTTAAAGCTTACAAAGCTTTTAGAAGTAATTTTTCATCAGATTTCAAATCATTTCAATGAAACATGACTTTTCACTAAAATATATCAAAAGCAGCAATGCAATACAAATGAATGCATTACAAGCCAAAATTCATAGTTACAACATGTTCTCATGCATTATATGTGATATTTACAGTCATTACAGAAGTAATCTGAATGTTAAAACTGAAATGTGCAATGTTCACAAAATATCTCTAAAAGGACCAAACGCAACTTTTAAGCTTACAAAGCTTTTAGAAGAAATTTTTCATCAGATTTCAAATCTTTTCAATGAAACATGACTTTTCACTAAAATAACTCAAAGGCAGCAATGCAATACAAATGAATTCATTTTAAGGTATAATTCATTGTTTAAACATGTTTTCATGCATTATAGGTGATATTTTGTCATATTATAGAAGTAATCTGGATGTTAACACTGAAATGTGCAATATATCACAAAAATATCTCTCAAAGGCCCAAAAGCAACTTTAAGCTAACAAAGCTTTTAGAAGTAATTTTTTCATCAGATTTCAATCTTTTCAATGAAACATGACTTTTCACTAAACTCACTCAGAAGCAGCTATGCATTGCAAAAGAAAGCATTACAAGCCAAAATTGATAGTTACAGCATGCTTGCATGCTTTTCACCAGATACGCAGTCATTTAAATGAATAAATCTGAACATTAACATAGGACTGTGCATAGTTACATGCTTTTCACCAGATACGCAGTCATTTACATGAATAAATCTGAACATTAACATAGGACTGTGCAAACTTCACAAAATAGCTCTCAAAGCAACAAAAGCAACTTTTAAGCTTACAAAGCTTTTTACAAGTCATTTTTCATCAGATTTCTAATCATTTAAATGAAACTAGACTTTTCACTAAAATCACTCAAAAGCAGCTATGCATTGCAAAAGAAAGCATTACAAGCCAAAATTCATAGTTACAACATGTTCTCATGCATTATATGTGATATTTACAGTCATTACAGAAGTAATCTGAATGTTAAAACTGAAATGTGCAATGTTCACAAAATATCTCTCAAAGGCCCAAACGCAACTTTTAAGCTAACAAAGCTTTTAGAAGAAATTTTTCATCAGATTTCAAATCTTTTCAATGAAACATGACTTTTCACTAAACTCACTCAGAAGCAGCTATGCATTGCAAAAGAAAGCATTACAAGCCAAAATTGATAGTTACAGCATGCTTGCATGCTTTTCACCAGATACGCAGTCATTTAAATGAATAAATCTGAACATTAACATAGGACTGTGCAAACTTCACAAAATAGCTCTCAAAGCAACAAAAGCAACTTTTAAGCTTACATAGCTTTTAGAAGTAATTTTTCATCAGAGTTCAAATCTTTTCAATGAAACATGACTTTTCACTAAACTCACTCAGAAGCAGCTATGCATTGCAATAGAAAGCAGTACAAACCAAAATTATAGTTACAGCATGCTTGAATGCTTTTCACCAGATACTCAGTCATTTAAAAGAATAAATCTGAACATTAACATAGGACTTTTCAAACTTCACGAAACAGCTCTCAAAGCAACAAAAGCAACTTTAAAGCTTACAAAGCTTTTAGAAGTAATTTTTCATCAGATTTCTAATCTTTTCTATTAAACTTGACTTTTCACTAAAATCACTCAAAAGCAGCTATGCATTGCAAAACAAAGCATTACAAGCCAAAATTGATAGTTACAAAGCTTTTAGAAGTAATTTTTCATCAGATTTCAATCTTTTCAATGAAACATGACTTTTCACTAAACTCACTCAGAAGCAGCTATGCATTGCAAAAGAAAGCATTACAAGCCAAAATTGATAGTTACAGCATGCTTGCATGCTTTTCACCAGATACGCAGTCATTTAAATGAATAAATCTGAACATTAACATAGGACTGTGCATAGATACATGCTTTTCACAAGATACGCAGTCATTTAAATGAATAAATCTGAACATTAACATAGGACTGTTCAAACTTCACGAAACAGCTCTCAAAGCAACAAAAGCAAATTTAAAGCTTACAAAGCTTTTAGAAGTAATTTTTCATAAGATTTCTAATCTTTTCTATTAAACTTGACTTTTCACTAAAATCACTCAAAAGCAGCTATGCATTGCAAAACAAAGCATTACAAGCCAAAATTGATAGTTACAAAGCTTTTAGAAGTAATTTTTCATCAGATTTCAATCTTTTCAATGAAACATGACTTTTCACTAAACTCACTCAGAAGCAGCTATGCATTGCAAAAGAGAGCATTACACACCAAAATTATAGTTACAGCATGCTTGAATGCTTTTCACCAGATATTCAGTCATTTAAAAGAATAAATATGAACATTAACATAGGACTTTTCAAACTTCACGAAACAGCTCTCAAAGCAACAAAAGCAACTTTAAAGCTTACAAAGCTTTTAGAAGTAATTTTTCATCAGATTTCAAATCATTTCAATGAAACATGACTTTTCACTAAAATATATCAAAAGCAGCAATGCAATACAAATGAAAGCATTACAAGGCAAAATTCATTGTTTAAACATGTTTTCATGCATTATAGGTGATATTTTGTCATATTATAGAAGTAATCTGGATGTTAACACTGAAATGTGCAATGTTCACAAAATATCTCTCAAAGGCCCAAAAGCAACTTTTAAGCTTACAAAGCTTTTTACAAGTCATTTTTCATCAGATTTCTAATCATTTAAATGAAACTAGACTTTTCACTAAAATCACTCAAAAGCAGCTATGCATTGCAAAAGAAAGCATTACAAGCCAAAATTCATAGTTACAACATGTTCTCATGCATTATATGTGATATTTACAGTCATTACAGAAGTAATCTGAATGTTAAAACTGAAATGTGCAATGTTCACAAAATATCTCTAAAAGGACCAAACGCAACTTTTAAGCTTACAAAGCTTTTAGAAGTAATTTTTCATCAGATTTCAAATCTTTTCAAATCTTTTCAATGAAACATGACTTTTCACTAAAATAACTCAAAAGCAGCAATGCAATACAAAAGAATGCATTTTAAGGTATGCATTGTTTAAACATGTTTTCATGCATTATTGGTGATATTTTGTCATATTATAGAAGTAATCTGGATGTTAACACTGAAATGTGCAATGTTCACAAAATATCTCTCAAAGGCCCAAACGCAACTTTTAAGCTTACAAAGCTTTTAGAAGTAATTTTTCATCAGATATCAATCTTTTCAATGAAACATGACTTTTCACTAAACTCACTCAGAAGCAGCTATGCATTGCAAAAGAAAGCATTACAAGCCAAAATTGATAGTTACAGCATGCTTGCATGCTTTTCACCAGATACGCAGTCATTTAAATGAATAAATCTGAACATTAACATAGGACTGTGCATAGATACATGCTTTTCACCAGATACGCAGTCATTTACATGAATAAATCTGAACATTAACATAGGACTGTTCAAACTTCACGAAACAGCTCTCAAAGCAACAAAAGCAACTTTAAAGCTTACAAAGCTTTTAGAAGTAATTTTTCATCAGATTTCAAATCTTTTCAATGAAACATGACTTTTCACTAAAACAACTCAAAAGCAGCAATGCAATACAAAAGAATGCATTACAAGGCAAAATTCATTGTTTAAACATGTTTTCATGCATTATAGGTGATATTTTGTCATATTATAGAAGTAAACTGGATGTTAACACTGAAAAGTGCAAACTTCACAAAACAGCTCTCAAAGGCCCAAAAGCATCTTTAAAGCTTACAAAGCTTTTAGAAGTAATTTTTCATCAGATTTCAATCTTTTCAATGAAACATGACTTTTCACTAAACTCACTCAGAAGCAGCTATGCATTGCAAAAGAAAGCATTACAAGCCAAAATTGATAGTTACAGCATGCTTGCATGCTTTTCACCAGATACTCAGTCATTTAAATGAATAAATCTGAACATTAACATAGGACTGTGCATAGTTACATGCTTTTCACCAGATACGCAGTCATTTACATGAATAAATCTGAACATTAACATAGGACTGTGCAAACTTCACAAAATAGCTCTCAAAGCAACAAAAGCAACTTTTAAGCTTACAAAGCTTTTAGAAGTAATTTTTCATCAGATTTCAAATCTTTTCAATGAAACATGACTTTTCACTAAAATAACTCAAAAGCAGCAATGCAATACAAAAGAATGCATTATAAGGTATAATTCATTGTTTAAACATGTTTTCATGCATTATTGGTGATATTTTGTCATATTATAGAAGTAATCTGGATGTTAACATTGAAATGTGCAATGTTCACAAAATATCTCTCAAAGGCCCAAAAGCAACTTTTAAGCTAACAAAGCTTTTAGAAGTCATTTTTCATCAAATTTCAAATCTTTTCAATGAAACTTGACTTTTCACTAAAATCACTCAAAAGCAGCTATGCATTGCAAAAGAAAGCATTACAAGCCAAAATTGATAGTTACAGCATGCTGGCATGCTTTTCACCAGATACGCAGTCATTTAAATGAATAAATCTGAACATTAACATAGGACTGTGCATAGATACATGCTTTTCACAAGATACGCAGTCATTTAAATGAATAAATCTGAACATTAACATAGGACTGTTCAAACTTCACGAAACAGCTCTCAAAGCAACAAAAGCAACTTTAAAGCTTACAAAGCTTTTAGAAGTAATTTTTCATCAGATTTCAAATCATTTCAATGAAACATGACTTTTCACTAAAATAACTCAAAAGCAGCAATGCAATACAAATGAATGCATTACAAGGCAAAATTCATTGTTTAAACATGTTTTCATGCATTATAGGTGATATTTTGTCATATTATAGAAGTAATCTGGATGTTAACACTGAAATGTGCAATATTCACAAAATATCTCTCAAAGGACCAAAAGCATCTTTAAAGCTTACAAAGCTTTTAGAAGTAATTTTTCATCAGATTTCAATCTTTTCAATGAAACATGACTTTTCACTAAACTCACTCAGAAGCAGCTATGCATTGCAATAGAAAGCAGTACAAACCAAAATTATAGTTACAGCATGCTTGAATGCTTTTCACCAGATACTCAGTCATTTAAAAGAATAAATCTGAACATTAACATAGGACTTTTCAAACTTCACGAAACAGCTCTCAAAGCAACAAAAGCAACTTTAAAGCTTACAAAGCTTTTAGAAGTAATTTTTCATCAGATTTCTAATCTTTTCTATTAAACTTGACTTTTCACTAAAATCACTCAAAAGCAGCTATGCATTGCAAAACAAAGCATTACAAGCCAAAATTGATAGTTACAAAGCTTTTAGAAGTAATTTTTCATCAGATTTCAATCTTTTCAATGAAACATGACTTTTCACTAAACTCACTCAGAAGCAGCTATGCATTGCAAAAGAATGCATTATAAGGCAAAATTCATTGTTTACAACATGTTTTCATGCATTATTAGGTGATAATTCTGTCATATTATATGAAGTAATCTGAATGTTAACATTGAAATGTGCAATACTTCACAAAATAGCTCTCAAAGGCACCAAAAGCAACTTTTAAGCTTACAAAGCTTTTAGAAGTAATTTTTCATCAGATTTCAATCTTTTCAATGAAACATGACTTTTCACTAAACTCACTCAGAAGCAGCTATGCATTGCAAAAGAAAGCATTACAAGCCAAAATTGATAGTTACAGCATGCTTGCATGCTTTTCACCAGATACGCAGTCATTTAAATGAATAAATCTGAACATTAACATAGGACTGTGCATAGATACATGATTTTCACAAGATACGCAGTCATTTAAATGAATAAATCTGAACATTAACATAGGACTGTGCAAACTTCACAAAACAGCTCTCAAAGCAACAAAAGCAACTTTAAAGCTTACAAAGCTTTTAGAAGTAATTTTTCATCAGATTTCAAATCATTTCAATGAAACATGACTTTTCACTAAAATAACTCAAAAGCAGCAATGCAATACAAAAGAATGCATTACAAGGCAAAATTCATTGTTTAAACATGTTTTCATGCATTATAGGTGATATTTTGTCATATTATAGAAGTAAAATGGATGTTAACACTGAAAAGTGCAAACTTCACGAAACAGCTCTCAAAGCAACAAAAGCAACTTTAAAGCTTACAAAGCTTTTAGAAGTAATTTTTCATCAGATTTCAAATCATTTCAATGAAACATGACTTTTCACTAAAATCACTCAAAAGCAGCTATGCATTGCAAAAGAAAGCATTACAAGCCAAAATTGATAGTTACAGCATGCTTGCATGCTTTTCACCAGATACTCAGTCATTTAAATGAATAAATCTGAACATTAACATAGGACTTTTCAAACTTCACGAAACAGCTCTCAAAGCAACAAAAGCAACTTTAAAGCTTACAAAGCTTTTAGAAGTAATTTTTCATCAGATTTCTAATCTTTTCTATTAAACTTGACTTTTCACTAAAATCACTCAAAAGCAGCTATGCATTGCAAAACAAAGCATTACAAGCCAAAATTGATAGTTACAAAGCTTTTAGAAGTAATTTTTCATCAAATTTCAAATCTTTTCAATGAAACTTGACTTTTCACTAAAATCACTCAAAAGCAGCAATGCAATACAAAAGAATGCATTAAAAGGCAAAATTCATTGTTTAAACATGTTTTCATGCATTATAGGTGATATTTTGTCATATTATAGAAGTAATCTGGATGTTAACACTGAAATGTGCAATGTTCACAAAATATCTCTCAAAGGCCCAAAAGCAACTTTTAAGCTAACAAAGCTTTTAGAAGTAATTTTTCATCAGATTTCAATCTTTTCAATGAAACATGACTTTTCACTAAAATCACTCAGAAGCAGCTATGCATTGCAAAAGAAAGCATTACAAGCCAAAATTGATAGTTACAGCATGCTTGCATGCTTTTCACCAGATACGCAGTCATTTAAATGAATAAATCTGAACATTAACATAGGACTGTGCATAGTTACATGCTTTTCACCAGATACGCAGTCATTTAAATGAATAAATCTGAACATTAACATAGGACTGTGCAAACTTCACAAAATAGCTCTCAAAGCAACAAAAGCAACTTTTAAGCTTACAAAGCTTTTAGAAGTAATTTTTCATCAGATTTCAAATCTTTTCAATGAAACATGACTTTTCACTAAACTCACTCAGAAGCAGCTATGCATTGCAAAAGAAAGCATTACAAGCCAAAATTGATAGTTTACAGCATGCTTTTGCATGCTTATTCACTCAGAGTGATACTGTTTCAGTCATATTAAATGAATAAATCTGAACATTAACATAGGACTGTGCAAACTTCACAAAACAGCTCTCAAAGCACCAAAAGCAACTTTTAAGCTTACAAAGCTTTTAGAAGTAATTTTTCATCAGATTTCAAATCTTTTCAATGAAACATGACTTTTCACTAAAATAACTCAAAAGCAGCAATGCAATACAAAAGAATGCATTACAAGGCAAAATTCATTGTTTAAACATGTTTTCATGCATTATAGGTGATATTTTGTCATATTATAGAAGTAATCTGGATGTTAACACTGAAATGTGCAATGTTCACAAAATAGCTCTCAAAGGCCCAAAAGCAACTTTTAAGCTAACAAAGCTTTTAGAAGTAATTTTTCATCAGATTTCAATCTTTTCAATGAAACATGACTTTTCACTAAACTCACTCAGAAGCAGCTATGCATTGCAAAAGAAAGCATTACAAGCCAAAATTGATAGTTACAGCATGCTTGCATGCTTTTCACCAGATACGCAGTCATTTAAATGAATAAATCTGAACATTAACATAGGACTGTGCATAGATACATGCTTTTCACCAGATACGCAGTCATTTACATGAATAAATCTGAACATTAACATAGGACTGTGTAAACTTCACAAAATAGCTCTCAAAGCAACAAAAGCAACTTTTAAGCTTACAAAGCTTTTAGAAGTAATTTTTCATCAGATTTCAATCTTTTCAATGAAACATGACTTTTCACTAAACTCACTCAGAAGCAGCTATGCATTGCAAAAGAAAGCATTACAAGCCAAAATTGATAGTTACAGCATGCTTGCATGCTTTTCACCAGATACGCAGTCATTTAAATGAATAAATCTGAACATTAACATAGGACTGTGCATAGATACATGCTTTTCACAAGATACGCAGTCATTTAAATAAATAAATCTGAACATTAACATAGGACTGTGCAAACTTCACAAAATAGCTCTCAAAGCATCAAAAGCAACTTTTAAGCTTACAAAGCTTTTAGAAGTAATTTTTCATCAGATTTCAAATCTTTTCAATGAAACATGACTTTTCACTAAAACAACTCAAAAGCAGCAATGCAATACAAAAGAATGCATTACAAGGCAAAATTCATTGTTTAAACATGTTTTCATGCATTATAGGTGATATTTTGTCATATTATAGAAGTAAACTGGATGTTAACACTGAAAAGTGCAAACTTCACGAAACAGCTCTCAAAGGCCCAAAAGCATCTTTAAAGCTTACAAAGCTTTTAGAAGTAATTTTTCATCAGATTTCAATCTTTTCAATGAAACATGACTTTTCACTAAACTCACTCAGAAGCAGCTATGCATTGCAAAAGAAAGCATTACAAGCCAAAATTGATAGTTACAGCATGCTTTGCATGCTTTTCACCAGAAACGCAGTCATTTAAATGAATAAATCTGAACATTAACATAGGACTGTGCATAGTTACATGCTTTTCACCAGATACGCAGTCATTTACATGAATAAATCTGAACATTAACATAGGACTGTGCAAACTTCACAAAATAGCTCTCAAAGCAACAAAAGCAACTTTTAAGCTTACAAAGCTTTTAGAAGTAATTTTTCATCAGATTTCAAATCTTTTCAATGAAACATGACTTTTCACTAAAACAACTCAAAAGCAGCAATGCAATACAAAAGAATGCATTACAAGGCAAAATTCATTGTTTAAACATGTTTTCATGCATTATAGGTGATATTTTGTCATATTATAGAAGTAAACTGGATGTTAACACTGAAAAGTGCAAACTTCACGAAACAGCTCTCAAAGGACCAAAAGCATCTTTAAAGCTTACAAAGCTTTTAGAAGTAATTTTTCATCAGATTTCAATCTTTTCAATGAAACATGACTTTTCACTAAACTCACTCAGAAGCAGCTATGCATTGCAATAGAAAGCAGTACAAACCAAAATTATAGTTACAGCATGCTTGAATGCTTTTCACCAGATACTCAGTCATTTAAAAGAATAAATCTGAACATTAACATAGGACTTTTCAAACTTCACGAAACAGCTCTCAAAGCAACAAAAGCAACTTTAAAGCTTACAAAGCTTTTAGAAGTAATTTTTCATCAGATTTCAAATCATTTCAATGAAACATGACTTTTCACTAAAATAACTCAAAAGCAGCAATGCAATACAAAAGAATGCATTACAAGGCAAAATTCATTGTTTAAACATGTTTTCATGCATTATTGGTGATATTTTGTCATATTATAGAAGTAATCTGGATGTTAACACTGAAATGTGCAATGTTCACAAAATATCTCTCAAAGGCCCAAAAGCAACTTTAAGCTAACAAAGCTTTTAGAAGTAATTTTTCATCAGATTTCTAATCATTTAAATGAAACTAGACTTTTCACTAAAATCACTCAAAAGCAGCTATGCATTGCAAAAGAAAGCATTACAAGCCAAAATTCATAGTTACAACATGTTCTCATGCATTATATGTGATATTTACAGTCATTACAGAAGTAATCTGAATGTTAAAACTGAAATGTGCAATGTTCACAAAATATCTCTAAAAGGACCAAACGCAACTTTTAAGCTCACAAAGCTTTTAGAAGTAATTTTTCATCAGATTTCAAATCTTTTCAATGCAACATGACTTTTCACTAAAATAACTCAAAGGCAGCAATGCAATACAAATGAATGCATTTTAAGGTATAATTCATTGTTTAAACATGTTTTCATGCATTATAGGTGATATTTTGTCATATTATAGAAGTAATCTGGATGTTAACACTGAAATGTGCAATGTTCACAAAATATCTCTCAAAGGCCCAAAAGCAACTTTAAGCTAACAAAGCTTTTAGAAGTAATTTTTCATCAGATTTCAATCTTTTCAATGAAACATGACTTTTCACTAAACTCACTCAGAAGCAGCTATGCATTGCAAAAGAAAGCATTACAAGCCAAAATTGATAGTTACAGCATGCTTGCATGCTTTTCACCAGATACGCAGTCATTTAAATGAATAAATCTGAACATTAACATAGGACTGTGCATAGTTACATGCTTTTCACCAGATACGCAGTCATTTACATGAATAAATCTGACATTAACATAGGACTGTGCAAACTTCACAAAACAGCTCTCAAAGCAACAAAAGCAACTTTTAAGCTTACAAAGCTTTTAGAAGTAATTTTTCATCAGATTTCAAATCTTTTCAATGAAACATGACTTTTCACTAAAATAACTCAAAAGCAGCAATGCAATACAAAAGAATGCATTATAAGGTATAATTCATTGTTTAAACATGTTTTCATGCATTATTGGTGATATTTTGTCATATTATAGAAGTAATCTGGATGTTAACATTGAAATGTGCAATGTTCACAAAATATCTCTCAAAGGCCCAAAAGCAACTTTTAAGCTAACAAAGCTTTTAGAAGTCATTTTTCATCAAATTTCAAATCTTTTCAATGAAACTTGACTTTTCACTAAAATCACTCAAAAGCAGCTATGCATTGCAAAAGAAAGCATTACAAACCAAAATTATAGTTACAGCATGCTTGAATGCTTTTCACCAGATACTCAGTCATTTAAAAGAATAAATCTGAACATTAACATAGGACTTTTCAAACTTCACGAAACAGCTCTCAAAGCAACAAAAGCAACTTTAAAGCTTACAAAGCTTTTAGAAGTAATTTTTCATCAGATTTCTAATCTTTTCTATTAAACTTGACTTTTCACTAAAATCACTCAAAAGCAGCTATGCATTGCAAAACAAAGCATTACAAGCCAAAATTGATAGTTACAAAGCTTTTAGAAGTAATTTTTCATCAGATTTCAATCTTTTCAATGAAACATGACTTTTCACTAAACTCACTCAGAAGCAGCTATGCTTTGCAAAAGAATGCATTATAAGGTATAATTCATTGTTTAAACATGTTTTCATGCATTATTGGTGAAATTTTGTCATATTATAGAAGTAATCTGGATGTTAACATTGAAATGTGCAATGTTCACAAAATATCTCTCAAAGGCCCAAAAGCAACTTTTAAGCTAACAAAGCTTTTAGAAGTCATTTTTCATCAAATTTCAAATCTTTTCAATGAAACTTGACTTTTCACTAAAATCACTCAAAAGCAGCTATACATTGCAAAAGTAAGCATTACAAGCCAAAATTGATAGTTACAGCATGCTGGCATGCTTTTCACCAGATACGCAGTCATTTAAATGAATAAATCTGAACATTAACATAGGACTGTGCATAGATACATGCTTTTCACAAGATACGCAGTCATTTAAATGAATAAATCTGAACATTAACATAGGACTGTTCAAACTTCACGAAACAGCTCTCAAAGCAACAAAAGCAACTTTAAAGCTTACAAAGCTTTTAGAAGTAATTTTTCATCAGATTTCAAATCATTTCAATGAAACATGACTTTTCACTAAAATCACTCAAAAGCAGCTATGCATTGCAAAAGAAAGCATTACAAGCCAAAATTCATAGTTTACAACATGTTTTGCATGCATTATCAGGTGATATTTAGTCATATTAAATGAAGTAATCTGAATGTTAACACTGAAATGTGCAATGCTTCACAAAACAGCTCTCAAAGCACCAAAAGCAACTTTTAAGCTTACAAAGCTTTTAGAAGTAATTTTTCATCAGATTTCAAATCTTTTCAATGAAACATGACTTTTCACTAAAATAACTCAAAAGCAGCAATGCAATACAAAAGAATGCATTACAAGGCAAAATTCATTGTTTAAACATGTTTTCATGCATTATAGGTGATATTTTGTCATATTATAGAAGTAATCTGGATGTTAACACTGAAATGTGCAATGTTCACAAAATATCTCTCAAAGGCCCAAAAGCAACTTTAAGCTAACAAAGCTTTTAGAAGTAATTTTTCATCAGATTTCAATCTTTTCAATGAAACATGACTTTTCACTAAACTCACTCAGAAGCAGCTATGCATTGCAAAAGAAAGCATTACAAGCCAAAATTGATAGTTACAGCATGCTTGCATGCTTTTCACCAGATACGCAGTCATTTAAATGAATAAATCTGAACATTAACATAGGACTGTGCATAGATACATGCTTTTCACCAGATACGCAGTCATTTACATGAATAAATCTGAACATTAACATAGGACTGTGTAAACTTCACAAAATAGCTCTCAAAGCAACAAAAGCAACTTTTAAGCTTACAAAGCTTTTAGAAGTAATTTTTCATCAGATTTCAATCTTTTCAATGAAACATGACTTTTCACTAAACTCACTCAGAAGCAGCTATGCATTGCAAAAGAAAGCATTACAAGCCAAAATTGATAGTTACAGCATGCTTGCATGCTTTTCACCAGATACTGCAGTCATTTAAATGAATAAATCTGAACATTAACATAGGACTGTGCATAGATACATGCTTTTCACAAGATACGCAGTCATTTAAATAAATAAATCTGAACATTAACATAGGACTGTGCAAACTTCACAAAATAGCTCTCAAAGCATCAAAAGCAACTTTTAAGCTTACAAAGCTTTTAGAAGTAATTTTTCATCAGATTTCAAATCTTTTCAATGAAACATGACTTTTCACTAAAACAACTCAAAAGCAGCAATGCAATACAAAAGAATGCATTACAAGGCAAAATTCATTGTTTAAACATGTTTTCATGCATTATAGGTGATATTTTGTCATATTATAGAAGTAAACTGGATGTTAACACTGAAAAGTGCAAACTTCACGAAACAGCTCTCAAAGGCCCAAAAGCATCTTTAAAGCTTACAAAGCTTTTAGAAGTAATTTTTCATCAGATTTCAATCTTTTCAATGAAACATGACTTTTCACTAAAATCACTCAAAAGCAGCTATACATTGTAAAAGTAAGCATTACAAGCCAAAATTGATAGTTACAGCATGCTGGCATGCTTTTCACCAGATACGCAGTCATTTAAATGAATAAATCTGAACATTAACATAGGACTGTGCATAGATACATGATTTTCACAAGATACGCAGTCATTTAAATGAATAAATCTGAACATTAACATAGGACTGTGCAAACTTCACAAAACAGCTCTCAAAGCAACAAAAGCAACTTTAAAGCTTACAAAGCTTTTAGAAGTAATTTTTCATCAGATTTCAAATCTTTTCAATGAAACATGACTTTTCACTAAAATAACTCAAAAGCAGCAATGCAATACAAAAGAATGCATTACAAGGCAAAATTCATTGTTTAAACATGTTTTCATGCATTATAGGTGATATTTTGTCATATTATAGAAGTAATCTGGATGTTAACACTGAAAAGTGCAAACTTCACGAAACAACTCTCAAAGGCCCAAAAGCATCTTTAAAAGCTTACAAAGCTTTTAGAAGTAATTTTTCATCAGATTTCAAATCTTTTCAATGAAACATGACTTTTCACTAAAATCACTCAAAAGCAGCTATGCATTGCAAAAGAAAGCATTACAAACCAAAATTATAGTTACAGCATGCTTGAATGCTTTTCACCAGATACTCAGTCATTTAAAAGAATAAATCTGAACATTAACATAGGACTTTTCAAACTTCACGAAACAGCTCTCAAAGCAACAAAAGCAACTTTAAAGCTTACAAAGCTTTTAGAAGTAATTTTTCATCAGATTTCAAATCATTTCAATGAAACATGACTTTTCACTAAAATATATCAAAAGCAGCAATGCAATACAAATGAATGCATTACAAGGCAAAATTCATTGTTTAAACATGTTTTCATGCATTATAGGTGATATTTTGTCATATTATAGAAGTAATCTGGATGTTAACACTGAAATGTGCAATGTTCACAAAATATCTCTCAAAGGCCCAAAAGCAACTTTTAAGCTTACAAAGCTTTTTACAAGTCATTTTTCATCAGATTTCTAATCATTTAAATGAAACTAGACTTTTCACTAAAATCACTCAAAAGCAGCTATGCATTGCAAAAGAAAGCATTACAAGCCAAAACTCATAGTTACAACATGTTCTCATGCATTATATGTGATATTTACAGTCATTACAGAAGTAATCTGAATGTTAAAACTGAAATGTGCAATGTTCATAAAATATCTCTAAAAGGACCAAACGCAACTTTTAAGCTTACAAAGCTTTTAGAAGTAATTTTTCATCAGATTTCAAATCTTTTCAATGCAACATGACTTTTCACTAAAATAACTCAAAGGCAGCAATGCAATACAAATGAATGCATTTTAAGGTATAATTCATTGTTTAAACATGTTTTCATACATTATAGGTGATATTTTGTCATATTATAGAAGTAATCTGTATGTTAACACTGAAATGTGCAATGTTCACAAAATATCTCTCAATGGCCCAAAAGCAACTTTAAGCTAACAAAGCTTTTAGAAGTAATTTTTCATCAGATTTCAATCTTTTCAATGAAAAATGACTTTTCACTAAACTCACTCAGAAGCAGCTATGCATTGCAAAAGAAAGCATTACAAGCCAAAATTGATAGTTACAGCATGCTTGCATGCTTTTCACCAGATACGCAGTCATTTAAATGAATAAATCTGAACATTAACATAGGACTGTGCATAGTTACATGCTTTTCACCAGATACGCAGTCATTTACATGAATAAATCTGAACATTAACATAGGACTGTTCAAACTTCACAAAACAGCTCTCAAAGCAACAAAAGCAACTTTTAAGCTTACAAAGCTTTTAGAAGTAATTTTTCATCAGATTTCAAATCTTTTCAATGAAACATGACTTTTCACTAAAATAACTCAAAAGCAGCAATGCAATACAAAAGAATGCATTACAAGGCAAAATTCATTGTTTAAACATGTTTTCATGCATTATAGGTGATATTTTGTCATATTATAGAAGTAATCTGGATGTTAACACTGAAATGTGCAATGTTCACAAAATATCTCTCAAAGGCCCAAAAGCAACTTTTAAGCTAACAAAGCTTTTAGAAGTAATTTTTCATCAAATTTCAAATCTTTTCAATGAAACATGACTTTTCACTAAAATAACTCAAAAGCAGCAATGCAATACAAAAGAATGCATTACAAGGCAAAATTCATTGTTTAAACATGTTTTCATGCATTATAGGTAATATTTTGTCATATTATAGATGTACTCTGGATGTTAACACTGAAATGTGCAAACTTCACAAAATATCTCTCAAAGGCCCAAACGCAACTTTTAAGCTTACAAAGCTTTTAGAAGTAATTTTTCATCAGATTTCAATCTTTTCAATGAAACATGACTTTTCACTAAAATCACTCAAAAGCAGCTATGCATTGCAAAAGAAAGCATTACAAGCCAAAATTGATAGTTACAGCATGCTTACATGCTTTTCACCAGATACATGCAGTCATTTAAATGAATAAATCTGAACATTTAACATAGGACTGTGCAAACTTCACGAAACAGCTCTCAAAGCCCCAAAAGCAACTTTTAAGCTTACAAAGCTTTTAGAAGTAATTTTTCATCAAATTTCAAATCTTTTCAATGAAACGTTACTTTTCACTAAAATAACTCAAAAGCAACAATGCAATACAAAAGAATGCATTACAAGGCAAAATTCATTGTTTAAACATGTTTTCAGGCATTATAGGTGATATTTTGTCATATTATAGAAGTAATCTGAAATTTAACACTGAAATGTGCAATGTTCACAAAATATCTCTCAAAGTCCCAAAAGCAACTTTTAAGCTTACAAAGCTTTTAGAAGTAATTTTTCATCAAATTTCAAATCTTTTCAATGAAACGTGACTTTTCACTAAAATAACTCAAAAGCAGCAATGCAATACAAAAGAATGCATTACAAGGCAAAATTAATTGTTTAAACATGTTTTCATGCATTATAGGTGATATTTTGTCATATTATAGAAGTAATCTGGATGTTAACACTGAAATGTGCAATGTTCACAAAATATCTCTCAAAGGCCCAAACGCAACTTTTAAGCTTACAAAGCTTTTAGAAGTAATTTTTCATCAGATTTCAAATCTTTTCAATGAAACATGACTTTTCACTAAAATAACTCAAAAGCAGCAATGCAATACAAAAGAATGTATTACAAGGCAAAATTCATTGTTTAAACATGTTTTCATGCATTATAGGTGATATTTTGTCATATTATAGAAGTAATCTGGATGTTAACACTGAAATGTGCAATGTTCACAAAATATCTCTCAAAGGCCCAAAAGCAACTTTTAAGCTTACAAAGCTTTTAGAAGTAATTTTTCATCAGATTTCAATCTTTTCAATGAAACATGACTTTTCACTAAAATCACTCAAAAGCAGCTATGCATTGCAAAAGAAAGCATTACAAGCCAAAATTGATAGTTACAGCATGCTTGCATGCTTTTCATCAGATGCAGTCATTTAAATGAATAAATCTGAACATTAACATAGGACTGTGCATAGTTACATGCTTTTCACCAGATACGCAGTCATTTAAATGAATAAATCTGAACATTAACATAGGACTGTGCAAACTTCACGAAACAGCTCTCAAAGCACCAAAAGCAACTTTTAAGCTTACAAAGCTTTTAGAAGTAATTTTTCATCAGATTTCAATCTTTTCAATGAAACATGACTTTTCACTAAAATCACTCAAAAGCAGCTATGCATTGCAAAAGAAAGCATTACAAGCCAAAATTCATAGTTTACAGCATGTTTGCATGCTATTCATCAGGTGATATTTAGTCATATTAAATGAAGTAAATCTGAACATTAACACTAGGACTGTGCAATACTTCACAAAACAGCTCTCAAAGCCCCAAAAGCAACTTTTAAGCTTACAAAGCTTTTAGAAGTAATTTTTCATCAGATTTCAAATCTTTTCAATGAAACATGACTTTTCACTAAAATCACTCAAAAGCAGCTATGCATTGCAAAAGAAAGCATTACAAGCCAAAATTGATAGTTACAGCATGCTTGCATGCTTTTCACCAGATATGCAGTCATTTAAATGAATAAATCTGAACATTAACATAGGACTGTGCATAGTTACATGCTTTTCACCAGATACGCAGTCATTTAAATGAATAAATCTAAACATTAACATAGGACTGTGCAAACTTCACGAAACAGCTCTCAAAGCCCCAAATGCAACTTTTAAGCTTACAAAGCTTTTATAAGTAATTTTTCATCAGATTTCAATCTTTTCAATGAAACATGACTTTTCACTAAAATAACTCAAAAGCAGCAATGCAATACAAAAGAATGCATTACAAGGCAAAATTCATTGTTTAAACATGTTTTCATGCATTATAGGTGATATTTTGTCATATTATAGAAGTAATCTGGATGTTAACACTGAAATGTGCAATGTTCACAAAATATCTCTCAAAGGCCCAAAAGCAACTTTTAAGCTTACAAAGCTTTTAGAAGTAATTTTTCATCAGATTTCAATCTTTTCAATGAAACATGACTTTTCACTAAAATAACTCAAAAGCAGCAATGCAATACAAAAGAATGCATTACAAGGCAAAATTCATTGTTTAAACATGTTTTCATGCATTATAGGTGATATTTTGTCATATTATAGAAGTAATCTGGATGTTAACACTGAAATGTGCAATGTTCACAAAATATCTCTCAAAGGCCCAAAAGCAACTTTTAAGCTTACAAAGCTTTTAGAAGTAATTTTTCATCAGATTTCAATCTTTTCAATGAAACATGACTTTTCACTAAAATCACTCAAAAGCAGCTATGCATTGCAAAAGAAAGCATTACAAGCCAAAATTGATAGTTACAGCATGCTTGCATGCTTTTCACCAGATGATCATGCTTATGTCATATTAAATAGAAGTAAATCTGAACATTAACATAGGACTGTGCAAACTTCACGAAACAGCTCTCAAAGCCCCAAAAGCAACTTTTAAGCTTACAAAGCTTTAAGAAGTAATTTTTCATCAAATTTCAAATCTTTTCAATGAAACATGACTTTTCACTAAAATAACTCAAAAGCAGCAATGCAATACAAAAGAATGTATTACAAGGCAAAATTCATTGTTTAAACATGTTTTCATGCATTATAGGTGATATTTTGTCATATTATAGAAGTAATCTGGATGTTAACACTGAAATGTGCAATGTTCACAAAATATCTCTCAAAGGCCCAAACGCAACTTTTAAGCTTACAAAGCTTTTAGAAGTAATTTTTCATCAAATTTCAAATCTTTTCAATGAAACGTGACTTTTCACTAAAATAACTCAAAAGCAGCAATGCAATACAAAAGAATGCATTACAAGGCAAAATTCATTGTTTAAACATGTTTTCATGCATTATAGGTGATATTTTGTCATATTATAGAAGTAATCTGGATGTTAACACTGAAATGTGCAATGTTCACAAAATATCTCTCAAAGGCCCAAAAGCAACTTTTAAGCTTACAAAGCTTTTAGAAGTAATTTTTCATCAGATTTCAATCTTTTCAATGAAACATGACTTTTCACTAAAATCACTCAAAAGCAGCTATGCATTGCAAAAGAAAGCATTACAAGCCAAAATTGATAGTTACAGCATGCTTGCATGCTTTTCACCAGATACGCAGTCATTTAAATGAATAAATCTGAACATTAACATAGGACTGTGCATAGTTACATGCTTTTCACCAGATACGCAGTCATTTAAATGAATAAATCTGAACATTAACATAGGACTGTGCAAACTTCACGAAACAGCTCTGAAAGCCACAAAAGCAACTTTTAAGCTTACAAAGCTTTTAGAAGTAATTTTTCATCAAATTTCAAATCTTTTGAATGAAACGTGACTTTTCACTAAAATCACTCAAAAGCAGCTATGCATTGCAAAAGAAAGCATTACAAGCCAAAATTGATAGTTACAGCATGCTTTCATGCATTATAGGTGATATTTTGTCATATTAAATGAAGTAAATCTGAATATTAACACTAGAAATGTGCAAACTTCACGAAACATCTCTCAAAGCCCCAAAAGCAACTTTTAAGCTTACAAAGCTTTTAGAAGTAATTTTTCATCAAATTTCAAATCTTTTCAATGAAACGTGACTTTTCACTAAAATAACTCAAAAGCAGCAATGCAATACAAAAGAATGCATTACAAGGCAAAATTCATTGTTTAAACATGTTTTCATGCATTATAGGTGATATTTTCAGTCATTACAGAAGTAATCTGAATGTTAACACTGAAATGTGCAATGTTCACAAAATATCACTCAAAGTCCCAAAAGCAACTTTTAAGCTTACAAAGCTTTTAGAAGTAATTTTTCATCAGATTTCAATCTTTTCAATGAAACATGACTTTTCACTAAAATAACTCAAAAGCAGCAATGCAATACAAAAGAATGCATTACAAGGCAAAATTCATTGTTTAAACATGTTTTCATGCATTATAGGTGATATTTTGTCATATTATAGAAGTAATCTGGATGTTAACACTGAAATGTGCAATGTTCACAAAATATCTCTCAAAGGCCCAAAAGCAACTTTTAAGCTTACAAAGCTTTTAGAAGTAATTTTTCATCAGATTTCAATCTTTTCAATGAAACATGACTTTTCACTAAAATCACTCAAAAGCAGCTATGCATTGCAAAAGAAAGCATTACAAGCCAAAATTGATAGTTACAGCATGCTTGCATGCTTTTCACCAGATACGCAGTCATTTAAATGAATAAATCTGAACATTAACATAGGACTGTGCATAGTTACATGCTTTTCACCAGATACGCAGTCATTTAAATGAATAAATCTGAACATTAACATAGGACTGTGCAAACTTCACGAAACAGCTCTCAAAGCCCCAAAAGCAACTTTTAAGCTTACAAAGCTTTTAGAAGTAATTTTTCATCAAATTTCAAATCTTTTCAATGAAACGTGACTTTTCACTAAAATAACTCAAAAGCAGCAATGCAATACAAAAGAATGCATTACAAGGCAAAATTCATTGTTTAAACATGTTTTCATGCATTATAGGTGATATTTTGTCATATTATAGAAGTAATCTGGATGTTAACACTGAAATGTGCAATGTTCACAAAATATCTCTCAAAGGCCCAAACGCAACTTTTAAGCTTACAAAGCTTTTAGAAGTAATTTTTCATCAGATTTCAATCTTTTCAATGAAACATGACTTTTCACTAAAATAACTCAAAAGCAGCAATGCAATACAAAAGAATGCATTACAAGGCAAAATTCATTGTTTAAACATGTTTTCATGCATTATAGGTGATATTTTGTCATATTATAGAAGTAATCTGAATGTTAACACTGAAATGTGCAATGTTCACAAAATATCTCTCAAAGGCCCAAAAGCAACTTTTAAGCTTACAAAGCTTTTAGAAGTAATTTTTCATCAGATTTCAAATCTTTTCAATGAAACATGACTTTTCACTAAAATAACTCAAAAGCAGCAATGCAATACAAAAGAATGCATTACAAGGCAAAATTCATTGTTTAAACATGTTTTCATGCATTATAGGTGATATTTTGTCATATTATAGAAGTAATCTGGATGTTAACACTGAAATGTGCAATGTTCACAAAATATCTCTCAAAGGCCCAAACGCAACTTTTAAGCTTACAAAGCTTTTAGAAGTAATTTTTCATCAGATTTCAATCTTTTCAATGAAACATGACTTTTCACTAAAATCACTCAAAAGCAGCTATGCATTGCAAAAGAAAGCATTACAAGCCAAAATTGATAGTTACAGCATGCTTGCATGCTTTTCACCAGATACTGCAGTCATTTAAATGAATAAATCTGAACATTAACATAGGACTGTGCATAGTTACATGCTTTTCACCAGATACGCAGTCATTTAAATGAATAAATCTGAACATTAACATAGGACTGTGCAAACTTCACGAAACAGCTCTCAAAGCCCCAAAAGCAACTTTTAAGCTTACAAAGCTTTTAGAAGTAATTTTTCATCAAATTTCAAATCTTTTCAATGAAACGTGACTTTTCACTAAAATAACTCAAAAGCAGCAATGCAATACAAAAGAATGCATTACAAGGCAAAATTCATTGTTTAAACATGTTTTCATGCATTATAGGTGATATTTTGTCATATTATAGAAGTAATCTGGATGTTAACACTGAAATGTGCAATGTTCACAAAATATCTCTCAAAGGCCCAAAAGCAACTTTTAAGCTTACAAAGCTTTTAGAAGAAATTTTTCATCAGATTTCAAATCTTTTCAATGAAACATGACTTTTCACTAAAATAACTCAAAGGCAGCAATGCAATACAAAAGAATGCATTACAAGGCAAAATTCATTGTTTAAACATGTTTTCATGCATTATAGGTGATATTTTGTCATATTATAGAAGTAATCTGGATGTTAACACTGAAATGTGCAATGTTCACAAAATATCTCTCAAAGGCCCAAACGCAACTTTTAAGCTTACAAAGCTTTTAGAAGTAATTTTTCATCAGATTTCAATCTTTTCAATGAAACATGACTTTTCACTAAAATCACTCAAAAGCAGCTATGCATTGCAAAAGAAAGCATTACAAGCCAAAATTGATAGTTACAGCATGCTTGCATGCTTTTCACCAGATACATGCAGTCATTTAAATGAATAAATCTGAACATTAACATAGGACTGTGCATAGTTCCATGCTTTTCACCAGATACTGCAGTCATTTAAATGAATAAATCTGAACATTTAACATAGGACTGTGCAAACTTCACGAAACAGCTCTCAAAGCCCCAAAAGCAACTTTTAAGCTTACAAAGCTTTTAGAAGTAATTTTTCATCAAATTTCAAATCTTTTCAATGAAACGTGACTTTTCACTAAAATAACTCAAAAGCAGCAATGCAATACAAAAGAATGCATTACAAGGCAAAATTCATTGTTTAAACATGTTTTCATGCATTATAGGTGATATTTTGTCATATTATAGAAGTAATCTGAAATGTTAACACTGAAATGTGCAATGTTCACAAAATATCTCTCAAAGTCCCAAAAGCAACTTTTAAGCTTACAAAGCTTTTAGAAGTAATTTTTCATCAAATTTCAAATCTTTTCAATGAAACGTGACTTTTCACTAAAATAACTCAAAAGCAGCAATGCAATACAAAAGAATGCATTACAAGGCAAAATTCATTGTTTAAACATGTTTTCATGCATTATAGGTGATATTTTGTCATATTATAGAAGTAATCTGGATGTTAACACTGAAATGTGCAATGTTCACAAAATATCTCTCAAAGGCCCAAACGCAACTTTTAAGCTTACAAAGCTTTTAGAAGTAATTTTTCATCAGATTTCAATCTTTTCAATGAAACATGACTTTTCACTAAAATAACTCAAAAGCAGCAATGCAATACAAAAGAATGCATTACAAGGCAAAATTCATTGTTTAAACATGTTTTCATGCATTATAGGTGATATTTTGTCATATTATAGAAGTAATCTGGATGTTAACACTGAAATGTGCAATGTTCACAAAATATCTCTCAAAGGCCCAAACGCAACTTTTAAGCTTACAAAGCTTTTAGAAGTAATTTTTCATCAGATTTCAATCTTTTCAATGAAACATGACTTTTCACTAAAATAACTCAAAAGCAGCAATGCAATACAAAAGAATGCATTACAAGGCAAAATTCATTGTTTAAACATGTTTTCATGCATTATAGGTGATATTTTGTCATATTATAGAAGTAATCTGAAATTTAACACTGAAATGTGCAATGTTCACAAAATATCACTCAAAGTCCCAAAAGCAACTTTTAAGCTTACAAAGCTTTTAGAAGTAATTTTTCATCAAATTTCAAATCTTTTCAATGAAACGTTACTTTTCACTAAAATAACTCAAAAGCAGCAATGCAATACAAAAGAATGCAGTACAAGGCAAAATTCATTGTTAAAGCATGTTTTCATGCATTATAGGTGATATTCAGTCATATTAAATGAATAAATCTGAACATTAACACTAGGACTGTGCAATCTTCACGAAACAGCTCTCAAAGCCCCAAAAGCAACTTTTAAGCTTACAAAGCTTTAAGAAGTAATTTTTCATCAAATTTCAAATCTTTTCAATGAAACGTGACTTTTCACTAAAATAACTCAAAAGCAGCAATGCAATACAAAAGAATGCATTACAAGGCAAAATTCATTGTTTAAACATGTTTTCATGCATTATAGGTGATATTTTGTCATATTATAGAAGTAATCTGGATGTTAACACTGAAATGTGCAATGTTCACAAAATATCTCTCAAAGGCCCAAACGCAACTTTTAAGCTTACAAAGCTTTTAGAAGTAATTTTTCATCAGATTTCAATCTTTTCAATGAAACATGACTTTTCACTAAAATCACTCAAAAGCAGCTATGCATTGCAAAAGAAAGCATTACAAGCCAAAATTGATAGTTACAGCATGCTTGCATGCTTTTCACCAGATACTGCAGTCATTTAAATGAATAAATCTGAACATTAACATAGGACTGTGCATAGTTACATGCTTTTCACCAGATACGCAGTCATTTAAATGAATAAATCTGAACATTAACATAGGACTGTGCAAACTTCACGAAACAGCTCTCAAAGCCCCAAAAGCAACTTTTAAGCTTACAAAGCTTTTAGAAGTAATTTTTCATCAAATTTCAAATCTTTTCAATGAAACGTGACTTTTCACTAAAATAACTCAAAAGCAGCAATGCAATACAAAAGAATGCATTACAAGGCAAAATTCATTGTTTAAACATGTTTTCATGCATTATAGGTGATATTTTGTCATATTATAGAAGTAATCTGGATGTTAACACTGAAATGTGCAATGTTCACAAAATATCACTCAAAGTCCCAAAAGCAACTTTTAAGCTTACAAAGCTTTTAGAAGTAATTTTTCATCAATTTTCAAATCTTTTCAATGAAACGTTACTTTTCACTAAAATAACTCAAAAGCAGCAATGCAATACAAAAGAATGCATTACAAGGCAAAATTCATTGTTTAAACATGTTTTCATGCATTATAGGTGATATTTTGTCATATTATAGAAGTAATCTGGATGTTAACACTGAAATGTGCAATGTTCACAAAATATCTCTCAAAGGCCTTAACGCAACTTTTAAGCTTACAAAGCTTTTAGAAGTAATTTTTCATCAGATTTCAATCTTTTCAATGAAACATGACTTTCACTAAAATCACTCAAAAGCAGCTATGCATTGCAAAAGAATGCATTGCAAGCCAAAATTGATAGTTACAGCATGCTTACATGCTTTTCACCAGATACGCAGTCATTTAAATGAATAAATCTGAACATTTACATAGGACTGTGCAAACTTCACGAAACAGCTCTCAAAGCCCCAAAAGCAACTTTTAAGCTTACAAAGCTTTTAGAAGTAATTTTTCATCAAATTCCAAATCTTTTGAATGAAACGTGACTTTTCACTAAAATAACTCAAAAGCAGCAATGCAATACAAAAGAATGCATTACAAGGAAAAATTCATTGTTTAAACATGTTTTCATGCATTATAGGTGATATTTTGTCATATTATAGAAGTAATCTGAAATTTAACACTGAAATGTGCAATGTTCACAAAATATCACTCAAAGTCCCAAAAGCAACTTTTAAGCTTACAAAGCTTTTAGAAGTAATTTTTCATCAAATTTCAAATCTTTTCAATGAAACGTTGACTTTTCACTAAAATAACTCAAAAGCAGCAATGCAATACAAAAGAATGCATTACAAGGCAAAATTCATTGTTTAAACATGTTTTCATGCATTATAGGTGATATTTTGTCATATTATAGAAGTAATCTGGATGTTAACACTGAAATGTGCAATGTTCACAAAATATCTCTCAAAGGCCCAAACGCAACTTTTAAGCTTACAAAGCTTTTAGAAGTAATTTTTCATCAGATTTCAATCTTTTCAATGAAACATGACTTTTCACTAAAATAACTCAAAAGCAGCAATGCAATACAAAAGAATGCATTACAAGGCAAAATTCATTGTTTAAACATGTTTTCATGCATTATAGGTGATATTTTGTCATATTATAGAAGTAATCTGGATGTTAACACTGAAATGTGCAATGTTCACAAAATATCTCTCAAAGGCCCAAACGCAACTTTTAAGCTTACAAAGCTTTTAGAAGTAATTTTTCATCAGATTTCAATCTTTTCAATGAAACATGACTTTTCACTAAAATAACTCAAAAGCAGCAATGCAATACAAAAGAATGCATTACAAGGCAAAATTCATTGTTTAAACATGTTTTCATGCATTATAGGTGATATTTTGTCATATTATAGAAGTAATCTGAAATTTAACACTGAAATGTGCAATGTTCACAAAATATCACTCAAAGTCCCAAAAGCAACTTTTAAGCTTACAAAGCTTTTAGAAGTAATTTTTCATCAGATTTCAAATCATAGTTACATGCTTTTCACCAGATACGCAGTCATTTAAATGAATAAATCTGAACATTAACATAGGACTGTGCATAGTTACATGCTTTTCACCAGATACGCAGTCATTTAAATGAATAAATCTGAACATTAACATAGGACTGTGCAAACTTCACGAAACAGCTCTCAAAGCCCCAAAAGCAACTATTAAGCTTACAAAGCTTTTAGAAGTAATTTTTCATCAGATTTCAATCTTTTCAATGAAACATGACTTTTCACTAAAATCACTCAAAAGCAGCTATGCATTGCAAAAGAAAGCATTACAAGCCAAAATTCATAGTTACAGCATGCTTGCATGCATTTTCACCAGATATTGTAGTCATTTAAATGAATAAATCTGAACATTAACATAGGACTGTGCAAACTTCACGAAACAGCTCTCAAAGCCCCAAAAGCAACTATTAAACTTACAAAGCTTTTAGAAGTAATTTTTCATCAAATTTCAAATCTTTTCAATGAAACGTGACTTTTCACTAAAATAACTCAAAAGCAGCAATGCAATACAAAAGAAAGCATTACAAGCCAAAATTGATAGTTACAGCATGCTTGCATGCTTTTCACCAGATCATGCAGTCATTTAAATGAATAAATCTGAACATTAACATAGGACTGTGCATAGTTACATGCTTTTCACCAGATACGCAGTCATTTAAATGAATAAATCTGAACATTAACATAGGACTGTGCAAACTTCACAAAACAGCTCTCAAAGCAACAAAAGCAACTTTTAAGCTTACAAAGCTTTTAGAAGTAATTTTCATCAGATTTCAAATCTTTTCAATGAAACGTGACTTTTCACTAAAATAACTCAAAAGCAGCAATGCAATACAAAAGAATGCATTACAAGGCAAAATTCATTGTTTAAACATGTTTTCATGCATTATAGGTGATATTTTGTCATATTATAGAAGTAATCTGGATGTTAACACTGAAATGTGCAATGTTCACAAAATATCTCTCAAAGGCCCAAACGCAACTTTTAAGCTTACAAAGCTTTTAGAAGTAATTTTTCATCAGATTTCAATCTTTTCAATGAAACATGACTTTTCACTAAAATCACTCAAAAGCAGCTATGCATTGCAAAAGAAAGCATTACAAGCCAAAATTGATAGTTACAGCATGCTTGCATGCTTTTCACCAGATACGCATTCATTTAAATGAATAAATCTGAACATTAACATAGGATTGTGCAAACTTCACGAAACAGCTCTCAAAGCCCCAAAAGCAACTATTAAACTTACAAAGCTTTTAGAAGTAATTTTTCATCAGATTTCAATCTTTTCAATGAAACGTGACTTTTCACTAAAATAACTCAAAAGCAGCAATGCAATACAAAAGAATGCATTACAAGGCAAAATTCATTGTTTAAACATGTTTTCATGCATTATAGGTGATATTTTGTCATATTATAGAAGTAATCTGGATGTTAACACTGAAATGTGCAATGTTCACAAAATATCTCTCAAAGAACGCAACTTTTAAGCTTACAAAGCTTTTAGAAGTAATTTTTCATCAGATTTCAATCTTTTCTATGAAACATGACTTTTCACTAAAATAACTCAAAAGCAGCAATGCAATACAAAAGAATGCATTACAAGGCAAAATTCATTGTTTAAACATGTTTTCATGCATTATAGGTGATATTTTGTCATATTATAGAAGTAATCTGGATGTTAACACTGAAATGTGCAATGTTCACAAAATATCTCTCAAAGGCCCAAACGCAACTTTTAAGCTTACAAAGCTTTTAGAAGTAATTTTTCATCAGATTTCAATCTTTTCAATGAAACATGACTTTTCACTAAAATCACTCAAAAGCAGCTATGCATTGCAAAAGAAAGCATTACAAGCCAAAATTGATAGTTACAGCATGCTTGCATGCTTTTCACCAGATACTGCAGTCATTTAAATGAATAAATCTGAACATTAACATAGGACTGTGCAAACTTCACGAAACAGCTCTCAAAGCCCCAAAAGCAACTTTTAAGCTTACAAAGCTTTAAGAAGTAATTTTTCATCAAATTTCAAATCTTTTCAATGAAACGTGACTTTTCACTAAAATAACTCAAAAGCAGCAATGCAATACAAAAGAATGCATTACAAGGCAAAATTCATTGTTTAAACATGTTTTCATGCATTATAGGTGATATTTTGTCATATTATAGAAGTAATCTGGATGTTAACACTGAAATGTGCAATGTTCACAAAATATCTCTCAAAGGCCCAAATGCAACTTTTAAGCTTACAAAGCTTTTAGAAGTAATGTTTCATCAGATTTCAATCTATTCAATGAAACATGACTTTTCACTAAAATCACTCAAAAGCAGCAATGCAATACAAAAGAATGCATTACAAGGCAAAATTCATTGTTTAAACATGTTTTCATGCATTATAGGTGATATTTTGTCATATTATAGAAGTAATCTGGATGTTAACACTGAAATGTGTAATGTTCACAAAATATCTCTCAAAGGCCCAAACGCAACTTTTAAGCTTACAAAGCTTTTAGAAGTAATTTTTCATCAGATTTCAATCTTTTCAATGAAACATGACTTTTCACTAAAATAACTCAAATCAGCAATGCAATACAAAAGAATGCATTACAAGGCAAAATTCATTGTTTAAACATGTTTTCATGCATTATAGGTGATATTTTGTCATATTATAGAAGTAATCTGAAATTTAACACTGAAATGTGCAATGTTCACAAAATGTCACTCAAAGTCCCAAAAGCAACTTTTAAGCTTACAAAGCTTTTAGAAGTAATTTTTCATCAGATTTCAATCTTTTCAATGAAACATGACTTTTCACTAAAATCACTCAAAAGCAGCTATGCATTGCAAAAGAAAGCATTACAAGCCAAAATTGATAGATACAGCATGCTTACATGCTTTTCACCAGATACGCAGTCATTTAAATGAATAAATCTGAACATTAACATAGGACTGTGCATAGTTACATGCTTTTCATCAGATACGCAGTCATTTAAATGAATAAATCTGAACATTAACATAGGACTGTGCAAACTTCACGAAACAGCTCTCAAAGCAACAAAAGCAACTTTAAAGCTTACAAAGCTTTTAGAAGTCATTTTTCATCAGATTTCAAATCATTTCAATGAAACGTGACTTTTCACTAAAATAACTCAAAAGCAGCTATGCATTGCAAAAGAAAGCATTACAAGCCAAAATTGATAGTTAAAGCATGCTTTTCACCAGATACGCAGTCATTTAAATGAATAAATCTGATCATTAACATAGGACTGTGCAAACTTCACGAAACAGCTCTCAAAGCCCCAAAAGCAACTTTTAAGCTTACAAAGCTTTAAGAAGTAATTTTTCATCAAATTTCAAATCTTTTCAATGAAACGTGACTTTTCACTAAAATAACTCAAAAGCAGCAATGCAATACAAAAGAATGCATTACAAGGCAAAATTCATTGTTTAAACATGTTTTCATGCATTATAGGTGATATTTTGTCAAATTATAGAAGTAATCTGGATGTTAACACTGAAATGTGCAATGTTCACAAAATATCTCTCAAAGGCCCAAATGCAACTTTTAAGCTTACAAAGCTTTTAGAAGTAATTTTTCATCAGATTTCAATCTTTTCAATGAAACATGACTTTTCACTAAAATAACTCAAAAGCAGCAATGCAATACAAAAGAATGCATTACAAGGCAAAATTCATTGTTTAAACATGTTTTCATGCATTATAGGTGATATTTTGTCATATTATAGAAGTAATCTGAAATTTAACACTGAAATGTGCAATGTTCACAAAATGTCACTCAAAGTCCCAAAAGCAACTTTTAAGCTTACAAAGCTTTTAGAAGTAATTTTTCATCAGATTTCAATCTTTTCAATGAAACATGCTTTTCACTAAAATCACTCAAAAGCAGCTATGCATTGCAAAAGAAAGCATTACAAGCCAAAATTGATAGTTAAAGCATGCTTTTCACCAGATACGCAGTCATTTAAATGAATAAATCTGAACATTAACATAGGACTGTGCATAGTTCCATGCTTTTCACCAGATACGCAGTCATTTAAATGAATAAATCTGAACATTTACATAGGACTGTGCAAACTTCACGAAACAGCTCTCAAAGCCCCAAAAGCAACTTTTAAGCTTACAAAGCTTTAAGAAGTAATTTTTCATCAAATTTCAAATCTTTTCAATGAAACGTGACTTTTCACTAAAATAACTCAAAAGCAGCAATGCAATACAAAAGAATGCATTACAAGGCAAAATTCATAGTTACAACATGTTTTCATGCATTATAGGTGATATTTTGTCATATTATAGAAGTAATCTGGATGTTAACACTGAAATGTGCAATGTTCACAAAATATCTCTCAAAGGCCCAAATGCAACTTTTAAGCTTACAAAGCTTTTAGAAGTAATGTTTCATCAGATTTCAATCTATTCAATGAAACATGACTTTTCACTAAAATCACTCAAAAGCAGCAATGCAATACAAAAGAATGCATTACAAGGCAAAATTCATTGTTTAAACATGTTTTCATGCATTATAGGTGATATTTTGTCATATTATAGAAGTAATCTGGATGTTAACACTGAAATGTGTAATGTTCACAAAATATCTCTCAAAGGCCCAAACGCAACTTTTAAGCTTACAAAGCTTTTAGAAGTAATTTTTCATCAGATTTCAATCTTTTCAATGAAACATGACTTTTCACTAAAATAACTCAAAAGCAGCAATGCAATACAAAAGAATGCATTACAAGGCAAAATTCATTGTTTAAACATGTTTTCATGCATTATAGGTGATATTTTGTCATATTATAGAAGTAATCTGAAATTTAACACTGAAATGTGCAATGTTCACAAAATGTCACTCAAAGTCCCAAAAGCAACTTTTAAGCTTACAAAGCTTTTAGAAGTAATTTTTCATCAGATTTCAATCTTTTCAATGAAACATGACTTTTCACTAAAATCACTCAAAAGCAGCTATGCATTGCAAAAGAAAGCATTACAAGCCAAAATTGATAGATACAGCATGCTTACATGCTTTTCACCAGATACGCAGTCATTTAAATGAATAAATCTGAAAATTAACATAGGACTGTGCATAGTTACATGCTTTTCACCAGTTACGCAGTCATTTAAATGAATAAATCTGAACATTAACATAGGACTGTGCATAGTTCCATGCTTTTCACCAGATACGCAGTCATTTAAATGAATAAATCTGAACATTTACATAGGACTGTGCAAACTTCACGAAACAGCTCTCAAAGCCCCAAAAGCAACTTTTAAGCTTACAAAGCTTTTAGAAGTAATTTTTCATCAAATTTCAAATCTTTTGAATGAAACGTGACTTTTCACTAAAATAACTCAAAAGCAGCTATGCATTGCAAAAGAAAGAATTAGAAGCCAAAATTCATAGTTACAACATGTTTTCATGCATTATAGGTGAAATTTTGTCATATTATAGAAGTAATCTGGATGTTAACACTGAAATGTGCAATGTTCACAAAATATCTCTCAAAGGCCCAAGCGCAACTTTTAAGCTTACAAAGATTTTAGAAGTAATTTTTCATCAAATTTCAATCTTTTCAATGAAACATGACTTTTCACTAAAATCACTCAAAAGCAGATATGCATTGCAAAAGAAAGCATTACAAGCCAAAATTGATAGTTAAAGCATGCTTTTCACCAGATACGCAGTCATTTAAATGAATAAATCTGAACATTAACATAGGACTGTGCATAGTTACATGCTTTTCATCAGATACGCAGTCATTTAAATGAATAAATCTGAACATTAACATAGGACTGTGCAAACTTCACGAAACAGCTCTCAAAGCCCCAAAAGCAACTATTAAGCTTACAAAGCTTTTAGAAGTAATTTTTCATCAAATTTCAAATCTTTTCAATGAAACGTGACTTTTCACTAAAATAACTCAAAAGCAGCAATGCAATACAAAAGAATGCATTACAAGGCAAAATTCATTGTTTAAACATGTTTTCATGCATTATAGGTGATATTTTGTCATATTATAGAAGTAATCTGGATGTTAACACTGAAATGTGCAATGTTCACAAAATATCTCTCAAAGGCCTTAACGCAACTTTTAAGCTTACAAAGCTTTTAGAAGTAATTTTTCATCAGATTTCAATCTTTTCAATGAAACATGACTTTCACTAAAATCACTCAAAAGCAGCTATGCATTGCAAAAGAAAGCATTACAAGCCAAAATTGATAGTTACAGCATGCTTGCATGCTTTTCACCAGATACGCAGTCATTTAAATGAATAAATCTGAACATTAACATAGGACTGTGCATAGTTCCATGCTTTTCACCAGATACGCAGTCATTTAAATGAATAAATCTGAACATTAACATAGGACTGTGCAAACTTCACGAAACAGCTCTCAAAGCCCCAAAAGCAACTTTTAAGCTTACAAAGCTTTTAGAAGTAATTTTTCATCAAATTTCAAATCTTTTCAATGAAACGTGACTTTTCACTAAAATAACTCAAAAGCAGCAATGCAATACAAAAGAATGCATTACAAGGAAAAATTCATTGTTTAAACATGTTTTCATGCATTATAGGTGATATTTTGTCATATTATAGAAGTAATCTGAAATTTAACACTGAAATGTGCAATGTTCACAAAATATCACTCAAAGTCCCAAAAGCAACTTTTAAGCTTACAAAGCTTTTAGAAGTAATTTTTCATCAAATTTCAAATCTTTTCAATGAAACATGACTTTTCACTAAAATAACTCAAAAGCAGCAATGCAATACAAAAGAATGCATTACAAGGCAAAATTCATTGTTTAAACATGTTTTCATGCATTATAGGTGATATTTTGTCATATTATAGAAGTAATCTGGATGTTAACACTGAAATGTGCAATGTTCACAAAATATCTCTCAAAGGCCCAAACGCAACTTTTAAGCTTACAAAGCTTTTAAAAGTAATTTTTCATCAGATTTCAATCTTTTCAATGAAACATGACTTTTCACTAAAATAACTCAAAAGCAGCAATGCAATACAAAAGAATGCATTACAAGGCAAAATTCATTGTTTAAACATGTTTTCATGCATTATAGGTGATATTTTGTCATATTATAGAAGTAATCTGGAATGTTAACACTGAAATGTGCAATGTTCACAAAATATCTCTCAAAGGCCCAAAAGCAACTTTTAAGCTTACAAAGCTTTTAGAAGTAATTTTTCATCAGATTTCAATCTTTTCAATGAAACATGACTTTTCACTAAAATAACTCAAAAGCAGCAATGCAATACAAAAGAATGCATTACAAGGCAAAATTCATTGTTTAAACATGTTTTCATGCATTATAGGTGATATTTTGTCATATTATAGAAGTAATCTGAAATTTAACACTGAAATGTGCAATGTTCACAAAATATCACTCAAAGTCCCAAAAGCAACTTTTAAGCTTACAAAGCTTTTAGAAGTAATTTTTCATCAAATTTCAAATCTTTTCAATGAAACGTTACTTTTCACTAAAATAACTCAAAAGCAGCAATGCAATACAAAAGAATGCATTACAAGGCAAAATTCATTGTTTAAACATGTTTTCATGCATTATAGGTGATATTTTGTCATATTATAGAAGTAATCTGAAATTTAACACTGAAATGTGCAATGTTCACAAAATATCTCTCAAAGTCCCAAAAGCAACTTTTAAGCTTACAAAGCTTTTAGAAGTAATTTTTCATCAAATTTCAAATCTTTTCAATGAAACGTTACTTTTCACTAAAATAACTCAAAAGCAGCAATGCAATACAAAAGAATGCATTACAAGGCAAAATTCATTGTTTAAACATGTTTTCATGCATTATAGGTGATATTTTGTCATATTATAGAAGTAATCTGGATGTTAACACTGAAATGTGCAATGTTCACAAAATATCTCTCAAAGGCCCAAACACAACTTTTAAGCTTACAAAGCTTTTAGAAGTAAATTTTCATCAGATTTCAATCTTTTCAATGAAACATGACTTTTCACTAAAATCACTCAAAAGCAGCTATGCATTGCAAAAGAAAGCATTACAAGCCAAAATTGATAGTTACAGCATGCTTGCATGCTTTTCACCAGATACGCAGTCATTTAAATGAATAAATCTGAACATTAACATAGGACTGTGCATAGTTACATGCTTTTCACCAGATACGCAGTCATTTAAATGAATAAATCTGAACATTAACATAGGACTGTGCAAACTTCACGAAACAGCTCTCAAAGCCCCAAAAGCAACTTTTAAGCTTACAAAGCTTTAAGAAGTAATTTTTCATCAAATTTCAAATCTTTTCAATGAAACGTGACTTTTCACTAAAATAACTCAAAAGCAGCAATGCAATACAAAAGAATGCATTACAAGGCAAAATTCATTGTTTAAACATGTTTTCATGCATTATAGGTGATATTTTGTCATATTATAGAAGTAATCTGAAATTTAACACTGAAATGTGCAATGTTCACAAAATATCTCTCAAAGTCCCAAAAGCAACTTTTAAGCTTACAAAGCTTTTAGAAGTAATTTTTCATCAGATTTCAATCTTTTCAATGAAACATGACTTTTCACTAAAATAACTCAAAAGCAGCAATGCAATACAAAAGAATGCATTACAAGGCAAAATTCATTGTTTAAACATGTTTTCATGCATTATAGGTGATATTTTGTCATATTATAGAAGTAATCTGAATGTTAACACTGAAATGTGCAATGTTCACAAAATATCTCTCAAAGTCCCAAAAGCAACTTTTAAGCTTACAAAGCTTTTAGAAGTAATTTTTCATCAGATTTCAAATCTTTTCAATGAAACATGACTTTTCACTAAAATAACTCAAAAGCAGCAATGCAATACAAAAGAATGCATTACAAGGCAAAATTCATTGTTTAAACATGTTTTCATGCATTATAGGTGATATTTTGTCATATTATAGAAGTAATCTGGATGTTAACACTGAAATGTGCAATGTTCACAAAATATCTCTCAAAGGCCCAAACACAACTTTTAAGCTTACAAAGCTTTTAGAAGTAAATTTTCATCAGATTTCAATCTTTTCAATGAAACATGACTTTTCACTAAAATCACTCAAAAGCAGCTATGCATTGCAAAAGAAAGCATTACAAGCCAAAATTGATAGTTACAGCATGCTTGCATGCTTTATCACGGTCAGATCATTTATGTCATATTAAATGAAGTAAATCTGAACATTTAACACTAGGACTGTGCAAACTTCACAAAACAGCTCTCAAAGCCCCAAAAGCAACTTTTAAGCTTACAAAGCTTTTAGAAGTAATTTTTCATCAAATTTCAAATCTTTTCAATGAAACGTGACTTTTCACTAAAATAACTCAAAAGCAGCAATGCAATACAAAAGAATGCATTACAAGGCAAAATTCATTGTTTAAACATGTTTTCATGCATTATAGGTGATATTTTGTCATATTATAGAAGTAATCTGAAATTTAACACTGAAATGTGCAATGTTCACAAAATATCACTCAAAGTCCCAAAAGCAACTTTTAAGCTTACAAAGCTTTTAGAAGTAATTTTTCATCAAATTTCAAATCTTTTCAATGAAACGTGACTTTTCACTAAAATAACTCAAAAGCAGCAATGCAATACAAAAGAATGCATTACAAGGCAAAATTCATTGTTTAAACATGTTTTCATGCATTATAGGTGATATTTTGTCATATTATAGAAGTAATCTGGATGTTAACACTGAAATGTGCAATGTTCACAAAATATCTCTCAAAGGCCCAAACGCAACTTTTAAGCTTACAAAGCTTTTAGAAGTAATTTTTCATCAGATTTCAATCTTTTCAATGAAACATGACTTTTCACTAAAATAACTCAAAAGCAGCAATGCAATACAAAAGAATGCATTACAAGGCAAAATTCATTGTTTAAACATGTTTTCAGGCATTATAGGTGATATTTTGTCATATTATAGAAGTAATCTGAAATTTAACACTGAAATGTGCAATGTTCACAAAATATCACTCAAAGTCCCAAAAGCAACTTTTAAGCTTACAAAGCTTTTAGAAGTAATTTTTCATCAGATTTCAAATCATAGTTACATGCTTTTCACCAGATACGCAGTCATTTAAATGAATAAATCTGAACATTAACATAGGACTGTGCATAGTTACATGCTTTTCACCAGATACGCAGTCATTTAAATGAATAAATCTGAACATTAACATAGGACTGTGCAAACTTCACGAAACAGCTCTCAAAGCCCCAAAAGCAACTATTAAGCTTACAAAGCTTTTAGAAGTAATTTTTCATCAGATTTCAATCTTTTCAATGAAACATGACTTTTCACTAAAATCACTCAAAAGCAGCTATGCATTGCAAAAGAAAGCATTACAAGCCAAAATTCATAGTTACAGCATGCTTGCATGCTTTTCACCAGATACGCAGTCATTTAAATGAATAAATCTGAACATTAACATAGGACTGTGCAAACTTCACGAAACAGCTCTCAAAGCCCCAAAAGCAACTATTAAACTTACAAAGCTTTTAGAAGTAATTTTTCATCAAATTTCAAATCTTTTCAATGAAACGTGACTTTTCACTAAAATAATTCAAAAGCAGCAATGCAATACAAAAGAAAGCATTACAAGCCAAAATTGATAGTTACAGCATGCTTGCATGCTTTTCACCAGATACGCAGTCATTTAAATGAATAAATCTGAACATTAACATAGGACTGTGCATAGTTACATGCTTTTCACCAGATACGCAGTCATTTAAATGAATAAATCTGAACATTAACATAGGACTCTGCAAACTTCACAAAACAGCTTTCAAAGCAACAAAAGCAACTTTTAAGCTTACAAAGCTTTTTACAAGTCATTCAGATTTCAAATCTTTTCAATGAAACGTGACTTTTCACTAAAATCACTCAAAAGCAGCAATGCAATACAAAAGAATGCATTACAAGGCAAAATTCATTGTTTAAACATGTTTTCATGCATTATAGGTGATATTTTGTCATATTATAGAAGTAATCTGGATGTTAACACTGAAATGTGCAATGTTCACAAAATATCTCTCAAAGGCCCAAACGCAACTTTTAAGCTTACAAAGCTTTTAGAAGTAATTTTTCATCAGATTTCAATCTTTTCATTGAAACATGACTTTTTACTAAAATCACTCAAAAGCAGCTATGCATTGCAAAAGAAAGCATTACAAGCCAAAATTGATAGTTACAGCATGCTTGCATGCTTTTCACCAGATACGCATTCATTTAAATGAATAAATCTGAACATTAACATAGGATTGTGCAAACTTCACGAAACAGCTCTCAAAGCCCCAAAAGCAACTATTAAACTTACAAAGCTTTTAGAAGTAATTTTTCATCAGATTTCAATCTTTTCAATGAAACATGACTTTTCACTAAAATCACTCAAAAGCAGCTATGCATTGCAAAAGAAAGCATTACAAGCCAAAATTGATAGTTACAGCATGCTTGCATGCTTTTCACCAGATACGCAGTCATTTAAATGAATAAATCTGAACATTAACATAGGACTGTGCAAACTTCACGAAACAGCTCTCAAAGCCCCAAAAGCAACTATTAAACTTACAAAGCTTTTAGAAGTAATTTTTCATCAAATTTCAAATCTTTTCAATGAAACGTGACTTTTCACTAAAATAACTCAAAAGCAGCAATGCAATACAAAAGAAAGCATTACAAGCCAAAATTGATAGTTACAGCATGCTTGCATGCTTTTCACCAGATACGCAGTCATTTAAATGAATAAATCTGAACATTCACATAGGACTGTGCATAGTTACATGCTTTTCACCAGATACGCAGTCATTTAAATGAATAAATCTGAACATTAACATAGGACTGTGCAAACTTCACGAAACAGCTGTCAAAAAAAGGCCCAAAAGCATCTTTAAAGCTTACAAAGCTTTATATAAGTCATTTTTCATCAGATTTCTATTCATTTCAATGAAATGTGACTTTTCACTAAAATCACTCAAAAGCAGCTATGCAATACAAAAGAAAGAATTACAAGCCAAAATTCATAGTTACAACATGTTCTCTTACGAGAGGTTCTCTCGTATTGCGTAAGCTAGCTTACGCTACGGGAAAGATTAATCTTTTCTGAGATATTGAAGCCAAAAATTATCCTTAATTTTTGTATCCATTATCAGCGCAGTCGCGGCAGCTGCAGACCTTGGCGGGCTAGCTAGCGAGCTCATAGGTTGCTCTGCGGCAACTGCTGCAGCCTATAGACGAGCTTGAGCGAACTTCGCATCCAATGAGAAGCGTCCGGCGCTCACTGCAACAAAGCCCGCCAAAATGGGCGTGACTAGAGTGCATATAAGCGTAGTTCGTAGGCTGGAACCCTGATTTTCATCTCTTCAGCGAAGCTCTTCGCATCTCTGAACTGGAAGCGCGTCGCCGTTCGAGGGGCATCAAGCAAGCGTGGACAGCGCTTCGAAGAAGCCGGCCGTCTTCAGCCACCTTCAGCCGTCCTGCGAGCTACGCCATCCGGCGGCGTATCCTTTTAAAGCAAGCTAGTTCTTATGAACTTCACAAAAAGTCTGGCGTCTTTTTAAAGATGCCTTGCTCCACTTGCGCCTCATGCAGCGCCCCTCTCAGCACCGGAGACCGCCCGTCATCTGCGCTCTCTGCCTGGGACTGGGGCATGCAGAGCTCGCCCTCGCTGAAGCGGATCACGATCTCTGCGAGGAGCTTCGATGTCGACCCTGCGGGCTCGACTTCAGCGCTCAGGACCGAAGCCGCCGCGCCGCCTTCCATTCAGCAGCGCAGTAAAAGCGCCCGCTCTCAAAGGCTGCGGAACCAGTGGTAGAAGCGATTGCCTCGCCGGAGCCCCTCCCTCGAGCATCGCCTTCACCCTCCCGCCCACCGGGGCCAGCGCAGTTGCCGCCGGCGGCTGCTCTGCTGCCATCTCGGACGAGAAGCAGAGGATAAGGGCTGTTCCATCATGGCCGGACAGCGAGGTGGTCAGGCTCACGCGCCTCCTCCTCGGCCCAGGAATCCAGCAGGACCAGCGCCCGGGTCGAAGGGGAACTAGCGCGCCTCCTCACACAGGCCGTCGACCGCCTCGGGCTCAGTGGTCACCGCCCCTGAGCAGGCTCCCAACAGACTCCACGCCGCACCTTTGCCCGCCCTCCGCGAGATGGCGGTCTAAGCTGGTGCTCCCGTCTAAGGCCTGCAGAACTACTTCCGCCTGTGTTGGCGGCGCCTATACCGCCGCCCGGCCAAGCGCATCTGCTCTGCATTCCATGGCCGTCTTACAGACAGAGGCTGTTTCAGATCTGACTAGCCGACTTGGGAGAAGCTGAGCGCACTCGGCGCCGCTCTCTCTGTCCGGTCTCTTCGGTTCCGCGGTGAGTGGCATTGTTGACCGTTTCGAAGCCCAAGCCATGAATCTCTTTCTGCCTCGTCGCGCTAAGCTCCTCTGCAGGCGCCCACGTGACCAGCCTCCTGCACGAGCCTCTTCACGGCGCCCAGCTCAACAAGCCAGACTTCTCAGCGTCGACAGGGCGGCCGCCCTCGATCAGCTCAGACAGCCGCCGCAGACCGCCGCCCCCTGCGGGCCTCGGCCTAAGATTGTACTGAAACCTGAGCAACGAAGTCCTCCTAAGCGTTGTTGAGAAAGCAGCGGCTCAGTCCGCCCGCGGCGGACCACCGTCAAAGCTTAGCCCCTGTCAGTCCCCTTCTCTCAGGCTACTGCAGTGGTGGATTCAGCAGCCAACAAGCCGGTGATACTACCCGTTTGCCTGCACTCAAGCGCCGTTTTCACGGCGACCCAAAGAAATCTTGTAAAGAGTAAACATGCCTTATGTGTAGAAAATGTGCCCACAATCCAGTGCTCACCCCTACACACAAGCATTACACATCCGTGTCCCTATCAGAGCACACTCACATAAGCGGTTCACGACCGGCTCGAGTGTTAGAGTTAATAAGCGCCCACGAGCCCGTCGCGTCGCCCTCCTCTGCCGGCTCTGTCACCACGGCCAGCTGTATGTAAGTCCCGTGCGCCCCTGTCAGTCCCCTTCTCTCAGGCTACTGCAGTGGTGGATTCAGCAGCCAACAAGCGGTGATATTACCGGCTTGCCTGCACTCAAGCGCCGTTTCCACGGCGACCCAAAATAAAGCCTTATGTGTAGAAAATGTGCCCACAATTCAGTGTTCACCCCTACACACAAGCATTACACGTCCGATGTCCCTATCAGAACACACTCACATAAAGCGATTCACGACCGGCTCGAGTGTTAGGGTTAATAAGCGCACCCACGAATCCGTCGCGGCGCCCATTCTCTGGCAGCTCTGTCACACGACCAGCCTTATGTGTAGAAAATGTGCCCACAATCTAGTGTTCACCTCTACACACAAGCATTACACGTTCCGTGTCCCCATCAGAACACACTCAAAAGCGGTTCACGAACCACTCGCAGTGTTAGAGTCAATAAATGCGCTCACGAATACGTCGCGCGCCCATTCTCTGCCGCTCTGTCCACGGCCAGCAAACACTTCTCTGTATGTAAGTCCCGTGCCCGTGGCTATGCTTGCGCATCACTTAACAGGCGTGACTCTTTCCCCATTCACCTCAATCGGAAGTCACTCACAGAACAGCCTGTCCATGCTGTCTGCGAGCAGTCCAGCATAAGCACAGTAAGCGCTCACACATTCTGTTCAGCTGCTGTGTGCGGCAATCAGAGCGATTTGGCCATTCACCCTCTAACATTACGCTTCAAAGCGTGGGAAGATATTCAGGGATATCGAATGGGTGTTAAGCACAATAAAACAGGGCTATTTGCTACAGTTCGATCGCCGTCCTCCTTGCTTCAGAGCGCGGCTCGAAACTACTTTGAACACGGAAGCTTAGCGTGCATGCTTCGTTCAGAAATAACAAACCTTCTGTGCAAAAGGGCCATAGAGAGTGCCGCCTCCCTGAGCGAGTCGGGGTTTTACAGCCGTTATTTTCTTGTCCCCAAGAAAGACGGCGGCCTCAGACCAATATTAGATCTCAGGGTTTTGAACAAAGCGCTTGCAAAAGACCGTTCAAAATGCTTACAACCAGCAAACTCCTCGCGCATGTGCGCCAGGGGACTGGTTTATTTCTCTCGATCTGAAAAATGCATACTTTCAGATTCAGATAAATCCCCGTCACAGGCCATTCTTGAGATTCAGCCTTGACGGCCAGGTTTATCAATACACCGTCCTTCCGTTCGGCCTGTCCTTAGCACCCGTACTTTCACGAAGTGCATGGGCCGTGGCTTCGCACACCTCTTGAGTCAGGGTTTGCAAATTCTGAACTATTTGGACGATTGGCTGATTTTGGCACAATCACATACGGAGCTTCTGTCTCACAGGACAGTTCTCCTCAGTCATCTGAACAGTTTGGGCCTTGCAGTCAATTGGACCAAGAGCTCACTACAGCCCAGTCAGGCAATTTCCTTCCTTGGAATAGAACTAGACTCAGTGGCAATGGCGGCTCGCTTATCTACACAGCCGGCGCCGTGTGCAGCGACTAGCAGCGTCATTTCAGATGAACAGCCTCACACCTCTGAAGAAATTTCAGAGAGTGCTAGGCTACATGGCCTCAGCCGCAGCAGTACTTCAGCTGGGTTTACTGCACATCGCCCGCTTCAGCATTGGCTAAACACCCGCAGCGTCTCGCCGGGCTTGGGCCACAGGCCGCCAGCCCATCAAGGTGACTCAGACCTGTATTTCAGCTCTGCAGCCCTGGACAGTGGCCGAATGGTATCAGCGGGGAGTGACAATGGGAGCTGTATCTCGCCGAAAAGTCATCTCGACAGGCGGCGTCCAACACGGGTTGGAGCGCGATCTCGCGAGAGCTCTCGGTTTTAGGCCTATGGTCAGTTCAGGAAAAGCTCCTTCACATAAATTGTCTGGAAATGATAGCGGTCGATGCGGCTGCGTCGCTTTCTCCCGGTCATTCAGGGTCACCGCGTCCTGGTCCGTTCGGACAACAGATCTGTGGTATCCTACCTAAACCGTCAGGGCGGTGTCAGATCCAGGAACCTCTTCCATCTGGCCAAACGCATACTGAGTTGGTCCCAGTGCCACCTGCGCTCGCTGAGGGCGACGCGCGTGCCAGGCCACCTGAGCGGCGGCCCGGACAGACTGTCCAGAGACAATATTCCCCCAGGGGAATGGTCCTGCACGCTCAAACAGTCCAGGCGTTATGGCACCTATTCGGCAGAGCGGAGATAGACCTCTTTGCGTCCAAAGAGAACTCTCACTGCCCAATATTTTTCTCAGCGAGGGCAGCTGGCCCAGGACTGGCCCAGGCGCCCGCTTTACGCCTTCCCTCCCGTCTCGCTATTGCCACAGGTAATGCAGAGGATCAGGAAGCAGCGTCACTCGGTGCTCCTCATAGCCCGCGTTGGGAGAATCAGACATGGTTCCGGAGCTTACGCAGCTGTCACTGACAGCGCCGTGGCCCATCCCAGTGAGAGCAGATTTCCTCTCTCAAGCTCGCGGCACAATCTGGCATCCCCACCCAGAGCTGGGCGCTGCATGCGTGGGTGATCAGCGACTACCGTCGCTCTGCCAGAAGGAGTAATAAACACCATCATACACGCTAGAGCCCCTTCCACGAGAAGACTCTATGCGTCAAAATGATCTGTGTTCTCAAAATGGTGCACCGACCGAGACCTGGACCCGCGGACATGTGGGGTGTACGTACGCTGCTTCGTATTTCTACAAGAGTTGCTGGATAAGGGCAGATCCCCATCCACGCTCAAAGTGTATGTGGCGGCCGTTGCGGCGTTCAGCTGAACCCCTGCACGGCCAGTCATGGGGTAAAAGCGAGCTGGTCATCCGGCTTCCTCAGGGGAGCTAGAAGGATGAACCCCAGCGCCCCCATCGGTTCCTATCTGGGATCTTTCTATAGTTCTCGAAACTATGAAAGCCCCCTTTCGAACCACTTCAATCCGTGGATTTGAAATACCTTTCACTCAAAACCGTTTTTCTGACTGCCCTGTCATCAGTCAAGCGTGTGGGAGACCTTCACGCGCTGTCTGTCAGCTGAGTGTCTTGAGTTTGGACCAAGTGACTCCAAGGTCATTTTAAAGCCTAGACACGGCTATGTTCCCAAGGTGATCGGTACTCCTTTCAGAGCACAGGTCATTTCCCTATCGGCGCTGCCAGCTATCCGATAGCGAAGCGGCGCCAATCTCCTTTGCCCGGTCAGAGCACTGAGATTGTATACTGCGCGCTCCGCCGCTTTCAGGCGCTCTGAGCAGCTTTTCGTTTCGATTCGGGGCGCACCAAAGGTCTCGCCGCCTCGAAACAGACACTATCTAGATGGATAGTGGGCGCTATTGCTGCTGCATGCGCGTCAAAAGACCTGCCATGCCCGTTGGGCATTAGGGCTCACTCCACTAGAGGCATGGCATCCTCGTGGGCATGGTCCAGCGGGATTTCCATTCACGACATATGTGTGGCAGCGGGATGGACTTCCCCTCCACATTTGTCAGATTTTACAATATGGAAGTGCCCGCTCTGCAGGCAAAACTACTAGCGGTTTAATACGCTACAGCTCCCCTGGTGAGCTGCACTGATGGGACACATTCCACACAGACCGGCACCGCCCTCTGTCGTTCCCTTCCCACTATGTGCTTATGTATTACACAATCAATGACCCGCATTCTTGCCGGCCAAATATTATTTCACCACTCATCAGGGCTCCCCGGGTCCCCCTTAATTCCCTGGGGCTCATACAGTGGATGCTTGGCACGCACGGCGTTGACAATGGGTTCCCATAGCGTAAGCTAGCTTACGCATATCTGAGAGAACCTCTCGTGAAGAGAACGTATCGGTTACCTAACGTAACCTCGGTTCTCTCTAGATGAGGAGCGAGTATTGCGTAGCCGGCCGTGCTTTCGCGCCACGGCGACTTTTCAGCTTCAGTCAATGAAAACCAGGGTTCCAGCCTACGAACTACGCTTATATGCACTCTAGTCACGCCCATTTTGGCGGGCTTTGTTGCAGTGGCGCGGGCGCCTCTCATTGGATCGCGAGTTAAGCCCAAGCTCGTCTATAGGCTGCAGCAGTTGCCGCAGAGCAACCTATGAGCTCGCTAGCTAGCCCGCTCAAGGTCTGCAGCTGCCGCACTGCGTTGACAATGGATACAAAAATTAAGGATAATTTTTTGGCTTCAATATCTCAGAAAAGATGAATCTTTCCCGTAGCGTAAGCTAGCTTACGCAATACTCGTTCCCTCATCTAGAGAGAACCGAGGTTACGTTAGGTAACCGATACGTTTTCATGCATTATAGGTGAAATTTACAGTCATTACAGAAGTAATCTGAATGTTAACACTGAAATGTGCAATGTTCACAAAATATCACTCAAAGTCCCAAAAGCAACTTTTAAGCTTACAAAGCTTTTAGAAGTAATTTTTCCATCAGATTTCAAATCATAGTTACATGCTTTTCACCAGATACGCAGTCATTTAAATGAATAAATCTGAACATTAACATAGGACTGTGCAAACTTCACAAAACAGCTTTCAAAGCAACAAAAGCAACTTTTAAGCTTACAAAGCTTTTAGAAGTAATTTTTCATCAGATTTCAAATCTTTTCAATGAAACATGACTTTTCACTAAAATAACTCAAAAGCAGCAATGCAATACAAAAGAATGCATTACAAGGCAAAATTCATTGTTTAAACATATTTTCATGCATTATAGGTGATATTTTGTCATATTATAGAAGTAATCTGGATGTTAATACTGAAATGCGCAAACTTCACGAAACAGCTCTCAAAGGCCCAAAAGCATCTTTAAAGCTTACAAAGCTTTTTACAAGTCATTATTCATCAGATTTCAAATCTTTTCAATGAAACGTGACTTTTCACTAAAATCACTCAAAAGCAGCTATGCATTGCAAAAGAAAGCATTACAAGCCAAAATTGATAGTTACAGCATGCTTGCATGCTTTTCACCAGATACGCAGTCATTTAAATGAATAAATCTGAACATTAACATAGGACTGTGCAAACTTCACGAAACAGCTCTCAAAGCCCCAAAAGCAACTATTAAGCTTACAAAGCTTTTAGAAGTAATTTTTCATCAAATTTCAAATCTTTTCAATGAAACGTGACTTTTCACTAAAATAACTCAAAAGCAGCAATGCAATACAAAAGAATGCATTACAAGGCAAAATTCATTGTTTAAACATGTTTTCATGCATTATAGGTGATATTTTGTCATATTATAGAAGTAATCTGGATGTTAACACTGAAATGTGCAATGTTCACAAAATATCTCTCAAAGGCCCAAACGCAACTTTTAAGCTTACAAAGCTTTTAGAAGTAATTTTTCATCAGATTTCAATCTTTTCAATGAAACATGACTTTTCACTAATATCACTCAAAAGCAGCTATGCATTGCAAAAGAAAGGATTTCAAGCCAAAATTGATAGTTACAGCATGCTTGCATGCTATTCACCAGATACGCAGTCATTTAAATGAATAAATCTGAACATTAACATAGGACTGTGCATAGTTACATGCTTTTCACCAGATACGCAGTCATTTAAATGAATAAATCTGAACATTAACATAGGACTGTGCAAACTTCACGAAACAGCTCTCAAAGCAACAAAAGCAACTTTAAAGGTTATAAAGACATTTCTCTATTAAACTAAATTAAACAAATAATGAAACTTCCTTTAAACAAATTGTGTAGTACAAAATTCCCTTTTTATATGTTCTGATGAGTGTCAGCATGCTTTTATGTGTGCTAAGTCTCTCCTCTGCAGTGCTCGGGTTCTCTTACGAGAGGTTCTCTCGTATTGCGTAAGCTAGCTTACGCTTCGGGAAAGATGTATCTTTTCTGAGATATTGAAGCCAAAAAATTATCCTTAATTTTGTATCCATTGTCAACGCAGTGCAGCAACTGCATACCTTGAGCGGGCTAGCTAGCGACCTCATAGGTTGCTCTGCGGCAACTGCTGCAGCCTATACACGAACTTGAGTGAACTTGCTTCCAATGACAGGCGCCCGCGCGTCACTGCATCAAAGCCCTTCAAAATGGGCGTGGCTAGAGTGCATATAAGCGTAAGTTCGTAGGCTGGAACCCTGATTTTCATCTATTCAGCGAAGCTCTTCGCATCTCTGAACTGCAGAAGCCGCGTCGCTGTTCGAGGGGCATCTAGCAAGCTTGGACAGCGCTCGAGGAAGCCGTCGTCTTCGCCACCTTCAGCCATCCTGCGAGCTACGCCATCCGGCGACGTATCCTTTTTAGAGCAAGCAAGTTCCTCAGCGAACTTCACAAAAAGAGCAACGAGCATCTTTTTTAAGATGCCTCGCACCACCTGCGCCTCATGCCGCGCCCCTCTCAGCGCAGGAGACCGCCACCTCATCTGCGCTCTCTGCCTGGGATTGGAACATGCAGAGCTCGCCCTCGCTGAAGGCGGATGCGACCTCTGCGAGGAGCTTCCGATGTCGACCCTGCGGGCTCGACTCGAAGCACTCAAAACCGAAGCCGCCACGCCGCCTTTTGTTTCGCCGCACAGAAAGAAGCGCCGCTCCCACAGGCTGCCGGAACCGGTGTTAGAAGCGACTACCTCGCCGGAGCCTCATGACTTTTCACTAAAATCACTCAAAAGCAGCTATGCATTGCAAAAGAAAGCATTACAAGCCAAAATTAATAGTTACAGCATGCTTGCATGCTTTTCACCAGATACGCAGTCATTTAAATGAATAAATCTGAACATTAACATAGGACTGTGCAAACTTCACGAAACAGCTCTCAAAGCCCCAAAAGCAACTATTAAACTTACAAAGCTTTTAGAAGTAATTTTTCATCAAATTTCAAATCTTTTCAATGAAACGTCACTTTTCACTAAAATAACTCAAAAGCAGCAATGCAATACAAAAGAAAGCATTACAAGCCAAAATTGATAGTTAAAGCATGCTTGCATGCTTTTCACCAGATACGCAGTCATTTAAATGAATAAATCTGAACATTAACAGGACTGTGCATAGTTACATGCTTTTCACCAGATACGCAGTCATTTAAATGAATAAATCTGAACATTAACATAGGACTGTGCAAACTTCACGAAACAGCTCTCAAAGCCCCAAAAGCAACTATTAAGCTTACAAAGCTTTTAGAAGTAATTTTTCATCAAATTTCAAATCTTTTCAATGAAACGTGACTTTTCACTAAAATAACTCAAAAGCAGCAATGCAATACAAAAGAATGCATTACAAGGCAAAATTCATTGTTTAAACATGTTTTCATGCATTATAGGTGATATTTTGTCATATTATAGAAGTAATCTTGATGTTAACCCTGAAATGTGCAAACTTCACGAAACAGCTCTCAAAGGCCCAAAAGCATCTTTAAAGCTTACAAAGCTTTTTACAAGTCATTTTTCATCAGATTTCTATTCATTTCAATGAAACGTGACTTTTCACTAAAATCACTCAAAAGCAGCTATGCATTGCAAAAGAAAGAATTACAAGCCAAAATTCATAGTTAAAACATGTTTTCATACATTATAGGTGAAATTTACAGTCATTACGGAAGTAATCTGAATGTTAACACTGAAATGTGCAATGTTCACAAAATATCACTCAAAGTCCCAAAAGCAACTTTTAAGCTTACAAAGCTTTTAGAAGTAATTTTTCATCAAATTTCAAATCTTTTTAATGAAACGTGACTTTTCACTAAAATAACTCAAAAGCAGCAATGCAATACAAAAGAATGCATTACAAGCCAAAATTCATTGTTTAAACATGTTTTCATGCATTATAGGTGATATTTTGTCATATTATAGAAGTAATCTGGATGTTAACACTGAAATGTGCAATGTTCACAAAATATCTCTCAAAGGCCCAAATGCAACTTTTAAGCTTACAAAGCTTTTAGAAGTAATTTTTCATCAGATTTCAATCTTTTCAATGAAACATGACTTTTCACTAAAATCACTCAAAAGAAGCTATGCATTGCAAAGAAAGCATTACAAGCCAAAATTGATAGTTACAGCATGCTTGCATGCTTTTCACCAGATACGCAGTCATTTAAATGAATAAATCTGAACATTAACATAGGACTGTGCAAACTTCACGAAACAGCTCTCAAAGCCCCAAAAGCAACTATTAAGCTTACAAAGCTTTTAGAAGTAATTTTTCATCAAATTTCAAATCTTTTCAATGAAACGTGACTTTTCACTAAAATAACTCAAAAGCAGCAATGCAATACAAAAGAATAAATTACAAGGCAAAATTCATTGTTTAAACATGTTTTCATGCATTATAGGTGATATTTTGTCATATTATAGAAGTAATCTTGATGTTAACCCTGAAATGTGCAAACTTCACGAAACAGCTCTCAAAGGCCCAAACGCAACTTTAAAGCTTACAAAGCTTTTTACAAGTCATTTTTCATCAGATTTCTATTCATTTCAATGAAACGTGACTTTTCACTAAAATCACTCAAAAGCAGCTATGCATTGCAAAAGAAAGAATTACAAGCCAAAATTCATAGTTAAAACATGTTTTCATACATTATAGGTGAAATTTACAGTCATTACAGAAGTAATCTGAATGTTAACACTGAAATGTGCAATGTTCACAAAATATCACTCAAAGTCCCAAAAGCAACTTTTAAGCTTACAAAGCTTTTAGAAGTAATTTTTCATCAAATTTCAAATCTTTTCAATGAAACGTGACTTTTCACTAAAATAACTCAAAAGCAGCAATGCAATGCAAAGAAAGCATTACAAGCCAAAATTGATAGTTAAAGCATGCTTTTCACCATATACATGAGTCATTTAAATGAATAAATCTGAACATTAACATAGGACTGTGCATAGTTACATGCTTTTCACCAGATACATGAGTCATTTAAATGAATAAATCTGAACATTAACATAGGACTGTGCAAACTTCACGAAACAGCTCTCAAAGCCCCAAAAGCAACTATTAAGCTTACAAAGCTTTTAGAAGTAATTTTTCATCAAATTTCAAATCTTTTCAATGAAACGTGACTTTTCACTAAAATAACTCAAAAGCAGCAATGCAATACAAAAGAATGCATTACAAGGCAAAATTCATTGTTTAAACATGTTTTCATGCATTATAGGTGATATTTTGTCATATTATAGAAGTAATCTGGATGTTAACACTGAAATGTGCAATGTTCACAAAATATCTCTCAAAGGCCCAAACGCAACTTTTAAGCTTACAAAGCTTAAAAGAAGTAATTTTTCATCAGATTTCAATCTTTTCAATGAAACATGACTTTTCAGTAAAATCACTCAAAAGCAGCTATGCATTGCAAAAGAAAGCATTACAAGCCAAAATTGATAGTTACAGCATGCTTGAGATCAGATTTCAATCTTTTCAATGAAACATGACTTTTCACTAAAATCACTCAAAAGCAGCTATGCATTGCAAAAGAAAGGATTTCAAGCCAAAACTGATAGTTACAGCATGCTTGCATGCTATTCACCAGATACGCAGTCATTTAAATGAATAAATCTGAACATTAACATAGGACTGTGCAAACTTCACGAAACAGCTCTCAAAGCCCCAAAAGCAACTATTAAACTTACAAAGCTTTTAGAAGTAATTTTTCATCAAATTTCAAATCTTTTCAATGAAACGTGACTTTTCACTAAAATAACTCAAAAGCAGCAATGCAATACAAAAGAAAGCATTACAAGCCAAAATTGATAGTTACAGCATGCTTGCATGCTTTTCACCAGATACGCAGTCATTTAAATGAATAAATCTGAACATTAACATAGGACTGTGCATAGTTACATGCTTTTCACCAGATACGCAGTCATTTAAATGAATAAATCTGAACATTAACATAGGACTGTGCAAACTTCACGAAACAGCTGTCAAAGGCCCAAAAGCATCTTTAAAGCTTACAAAGCTTTTTACAAGTCATTTTTCATCAGATTTCTATTCATTTCAATGAAACGTGACTTTTCACTAAAATCACTCAAAAGCAGCTATGCAATACAAAAGAAAGAATTACAAGCCAAAATTCATAGTTACAACATGTTTTCATGCATTATAGGTGAAATTTACAGTCATTACAGAAGTAATCTGAATGTTAACACTGAAATGTGCAATGTTCACAAAATATCACTCAAAGTCCCAAAAGCAACTTTTAAGCTTACAAAGCTTTTAGAAGTAATTTTTCATCAGATTTCAAATCATAGTTACATGCTTTTCACCAGATACGCAGTCATTTAAATGAATAAATCTGAACATTAACATAGGACTGTGCAAACTTCACGAAACAGCTCTCAAAGCCCCAAAAGCAACTATTAAGCTTACAAAGCTTTTAGAAGTAATTTTTCATCAAATTTCAAATCTTTTCAATGAAACGTGACGTTTCACTAAAATAACTCAAAAGCAGCAATGCAATACAAAAGAATGCATTACAAGGCAAAATTCATTGTTTAAACATGTTTTCATGCATTATAGGTGATATTTTGTCATATTATAGAAGTAATCTGGATGTTAACACTGAAATGTGCAATGTTCACAAAATATCTCTCAAAGGCCCAAACGCAACTTTTAAGCTTACAAAGCTTTTAGAAGTAATCTTTTCAATGAAACATGACTTTTCACTAAAATCACTCAAAAGCAGCTATGCATTGCAAAAGAAAGGATTTCAAGCCAAAATTGATAGTTACAGCATGCTTGCATGCTATTCACCAGATACGCAGTCATTTAAATGAATAAATCTGAACATTAACATAGGACTGTGCATAGTTACATGCTTTTCACCAGATACGCAGTCATTTAAATGAATAAATCTGAACATTAACATAGGACTGTGCATAGTTACATGCTTTTCACCAGATACGCAGTCATTTAAATGAATAAATCTGAACATTAACATAGGACTGTGCAAACTTCACGAAACAGCTCTCAAAGCAACAAAAGCAACTTTAAAGGTTACAAAGACATTTCTCTATTAAACTAAATTAAACAAATAATGAAACTTCCTTTAAACAAATTGTGTAGTACAAAATTCCCTTTTTATATTTTCTGATGAGTGTCAGCATGCTTTTATGTGTGCTAAGTCTCTCCTCTGCAGTGCTCGGGTTCTCTTACGAGAGGTTCTCTCGTATTGCGTAAGCTAGCTTACGCTTCGGGAAAGATGAATCTTTTCTGAGATATTGAAGCCAAAAAATTATCCTTAATTTTGTATCCATTGTCAACGCAGTGCAGCAACTGCATACCTTGAGCGGGCTAGCTAGCGAGCTCATAGGTTGCTCTGCGGCAACTGCTGCAGCCTATAGACGAACTTGAGTGAACTTGCTTCCAATGACAGGTGCCCGCGCATCACTGCATCAAAGCCCTTCAAAATGGGCGTGGCTAGAGTGCATATAAGCGTAAGTTCGTAGGCTGGAACCCTGATTTTCATCTATTCAGCGAAGCTCTTCGCATCTCTGAACTGCAGAAGCCGCGTCGCCGTTCGAGGGGCATCTAGCAAGCTTGGACAGCGCTCGAAGAAGCCGGCGTCTTCGCCACCTTCAGCCATCCTGCGAGCTACGCCATCCGGCGACGTATCCTTTTTGAGCAAGCAAATTCCTCAGCGAACTTCACAAAAAGAGCAACGAGCGTCTTTTTTAAGATGCCTCGCACCACCTGCGCCTCATGCCGCGCCCCTCTCAGCGCTGGAGATCGCCACCTCATCTGCGCTCTCTGCCTGGGATTGGAACATGCAGAGCTCGCCCTCGCTGACGGCGGATGCGACCTCTGCGAGGAGCTTCCGATTTCAACCCTGCGGGCTCGACTCGAAGCACTCAAAACCGAAGCCGCCGCGCCGCCTTTCGTTTCGCTGCACAGAAAGAAGCGCCGCTCCCACAGGCTGCCGGAACCGGTGTTAGAAGCGACTACCTCGCCGGAGCCTCTCCCTCGAGCCTCGCTTTCACCCTTCCCGCCCTCCCGGGATGCGCAGTTGCCGCCGAGCGGCCGCACTGTTGCCATCTCGGATGGCGAGGCGGAGGATAAGGGCTGCTGTTCCATCATGGCTTCGGACAGCGAGGAGTGGTCAGGCTCCCAAGCCTCCTCCTCAGCCCAGGAATCCAGCAGGACCCGCGCCGGAGTCGAGGAAGTACTAACGCGCCTCCTCACACAGGTGGTCACCGCCCTCTGAGCAGGCTCCCAACAGACTCGACGGCTGCTTTCTTCAGAGCCGTCGCTGCGCGGCGCCCTTCCTGCCGGAACTCCACGCCGAGCTCGCTAAATCGTGGAACACGCCTCTCTCGGCCAGGAACCGATCCCACGTCTCCACCTCTCTTGCTCTGGTGGACGGCGCCACCGAGAGGGGCTACTCTTCCATCCCCCCGGTCGAGGATTCGGTAGCAGCACACCTTTGCCCGCCCTCCGCGAGATGGCGGTCTAAGCCAGTGCTCCCGTCTAAGGCCTGCAGAACTACTTCCGCCTGTGTTGGCCGCGCCTATGCCGCCGCCGGCCAAGCCGCATCTGCTCTGCATTCCATGGCCGTTTTACAGATCCTCCAAGCGGACCTTCTCCGAGAATGGGATGAGAAAGGCAGGCACCCAGAGGCTGTTTCAGATCTAAGGAGCGCGACGGATCTACGCCCTTCACGCTACCAAAGCTGCAGCTCAAGCCCTAGGGAAGTGCATGGCGCGCTGACTGTGACCGAGACACCTATGGCTAACACTAGCCGATATGGGAGAAGCTGAGCGCTCCACGTTCCTCAGCGCGCCACTCTCTCCGTCTGGTCTCTTCGGTTCCGCGGTGAGTGGCATTGTTGACCGTTTTCGGAAGTCAGAAAGCCACCCAAGCCATGAATCTCTTCCTGCCTCGTCGCGCTAGCTCCTCTGCAGGCCGCCCACGTGACCAGCCTCCTGCACGAGCCTCTTCTCAGCGCCCAGCTCAGCAAAGCCAGACTTCTCAGCGTCGACAGGGCGGCTGCCCTAGAACGCGCTCAGACAGCCGCCGCAGACCGCCGCCCCCCTGCGGGCCTCGACCTAAGATTGCGCTGAAACCTGAGCAACCGAAGTCCTCCTAGCTTTGTTAAGGAAACGACTGCTCAGTCCCGCCGCGGCCGGACCACCGTCAAAGCTTCGCCCCCTTCTCTCAGGCTACTGTAGTGGTGGATCCAACAAGCCGGTGATACTGCCCGCTTGCCTGCACTCAAATGCCGGCGAACAAAAGAAATTTTGTGAAAAGCAAACATGCCTTATGTGTATAAAATGTGCCCACAATCCAGTGTTCACCCCTACACACAAGCATTACACTTCCCGTGTCCCTATCAGAGCCCACTCACAAGCCAGCTCGAGTGTTAGAGTCAATAAACGCACCCACGAATCCGTGCACGCGCCCCTTCTCTGCCCGCTCTGTCACACGGCCAGCAAACACCTCTCTGTATGTAAGTCCCATGCCCGTGACTATGCTTGCGCATCACTTCACAGATGTGACTCTTTCCCCATTCACCTCAATCGGAAGTCACTCACAGAACAGCCTGTCCCTGCTGTCTGCGAGCAGTCATGCATAAGCACAGTAAGCGGCTCACACATTCTGTTCAGCTCACTGTGTCGCGGCAATCAGGCGACTTGGCCATTCACCCTCTAGCGTTACAGCTTCAAAGCATGGAAAGCTATCCCAGGGATTTCCAAATGGGTGTTAAGCACAATAAAACAGGGCTATTTGCTACAGTTCGATCGCCGCCCTCCCGCTTCAGAGCGTGGCTCGAAACTACTGTGAACACGGAAGCAGCCTGCATGCTTCATTCAGAAATAACAAACCTTCTGTGCAAAATGGCCATAGAGAGTGCCACCTTCTCTGAGCGAGTCAGGGTTTTACAGCCGTTATTTTCTTGTCCCCAAGAAAGACGGCGGCCTCAGACCAATATTAGATCTCAGGGTTTTGAACAAGGTGCTCGCAAAAGGCCGTTCAAAATGCTTACAATCAGGAAACTCCTCGCGCGTAATGCGCCAGGGGACTGGTTTATTTCTCTCGATCTGAAAGATGCCTACTTTCAGATTCAGATAAATCCCAGTCACAGGCCATTATTGAGATTAGCCTGATGGCCAGGTTTATCAAAACACCGTCCTTCCGTTCGGCCTGTCTTTAGCACCCGTACTTTCACGAAGTGCATGGATCTGGCGCTTCGCACCCCTCTTGAGTCAGGGCTTGCGAATTCTGAACTATTTGGACGATTGGCTGATTTTGGCACAGTCACATCACGGAGCTTCTGTCTCACAGGACAGTTCTCCTCAGTCATCTGAACAGTTTGGGCCTTGCAGTCAATTGGACCAAG